>NC_056732.1:780664017-780856517 GCF_019279795.1 Protopterus annectens | reverse complement strand
CTTTCTCTAATACCTAAAAAGATCATCTCTACTTGACTCCAAGTAGACTTTTCTCTATCTGTTAAACCTAGCACTTGCTCCTACAGTACTTATTACCTTGATACGGCACTCTTATAGATAGCACCCCAAAAGGCAAACCCCATTTCTCGGTCACCCACGTGCCCCGGAATCTCTTTTAAAGTTTTTTGTCTAGTCCTTCTAGCATGTCAAGGGATCAGTTGCTAGTGTCCTCTCCTGCTCAGCTGGTGAACCTGGGAATATTGAGGCAATGTTACAATTGCCTCATGTACCTGAACAACCCTCTCCTCCTCCCACAAAACACAAATACATGCGAGAGATGCAACTATACGGCCAAACTAGAGGCTGAGCTCTCTCAACATAGGACTGGCAAGACCAGTCAGGAGGAGAAGGTTACCACACACACTATAGACCCAGTCTCACATAGTACCATCACAACCTCAAATCATACACATAAACACACAAAGACATACTCGGCGGCTCTGATCAAAAATCTATCAAAACAGCAGAGGCCACCAAAGCAGACACCCAAACAACCACCACCTCAGAACACAACACCTGCAACACATAGACCTCACAGTCAGAGTGTCAAACAGTCACAGCCCTTAAGGCCAAACACAATGCCAGACACACTAGTCATTGGTGACTCCATAGTCAGACACACTGGCGTCCGCTCACCAGACTGAGTAAGGAGAAGGTCACAGTAAGCTGCCTGTCGGGCTAGAATCCGCCACATAACGCAAGCACTCAGGTCTCTCAACAGCAGGTACAAATACGACTCAGTCATTGTCCACGCTGGTGTAAACGGCCTGAGGCGTACCTCCTTGGACTACATGGAAAGAGACATTGAGGAGCTCTCTGATTATGTAGCCCAGGCAGGTATGACCCTGACCTTGAGCAGTATCCTACCTTCACCAAGAATGATGCCACAATACAGAGATAAGATGATCAGCTTTAACAATTGGCTTAAACTCTGGTGTCATTCAAAGGGGATCCAATGTCTGTCTGCCTGGGATGACATGCTGGACAAGCCACGCTGCTTCGCAAGGGACGGCTTGCACCTGTCACCCCTGGGATTCTGGATATTGGCAAAGGCTCTTGCCACCCCCATAGTGCCTTTTTTAGGCAAGGCTCAAATTCTAAACCTACCATCCTAGAACACAAAAAAGGAAAAAAACTAAGGGTAATACTGCTCAATGCCAGAAGTCTAAATCTCAAAATGCACGCACTCGAGGCCCTTCTCAGTATGGAGAACATCGATGTCTGTGCAGTGACAGAAACCTGGTTCAAGGCTCCTGAGAGCACCCCAGCACTATCAGGTTTTACCTCTTATCATGCGTTCCGGCCCCAAAATCCGGACAATACCAAGAAAGGAGGGGGGTATCCATATTCATCAAGGACACCCACACCTCAAGACTGGTGGCAACGCATGATGCATCGGAGACCATCCAGGTGCAATTAACCATAGGCAAGACTGCTCTGCAAATTGTAGCATGTTACAGGCCACCCTCACAAACTCAGGAACCTCACATGGCCTTCCTGAAAACACTAGAGGGATAAATGCATCACCAAACACCATCATACTAGGTGACTTCAATTACCCTAATATAGACTGGGAACACTACTCAAGCCCAAACACCCTAGCCCAAAAGTTCCTGGAATTCATAAACTCAAATGCCATGGAACAACTAGTCACCATCCCCACAAGAGGAGAAAACATACTTGATCTCATCATCACGAACATGGGAGCACAATGTTCAACACCGGAAGTATACCCCTCACTGGTGAGATCAGATCACAAACTAATCTCGCTGGAGGTCCTCATCCCACCCCCACCTGAAATAAAAAAGACCACAGTAAAGAACTTCTCGAAAGCCGACTTCACACTTCTAAAGACTAGTGTGGTCTCCTTTAAGGCCCCCAAGCCGGTGGAAAACAGTACTCAAGCCTCTGAATCACTTACAAATGCCTTCTACCAGCACCTGCAGGACTGCATGGATAAGGCAATCCTAAGCAAAACAAAGACTCTTTGTACCAAAGGCAAGCGTCCAGTCTGGTGGACCCCAGCCATAAACAAACTCTACAACAAAAGGAGGAAGCTACTACAAGATAGAGCAAAATCCTTAAAAGGTAAGACACCTTTGATCACTATAAGTAAAAAACTAAGAGCTCTCATAAAATCATCCAAAGCAAATTTTGAGAGAAAAATAGCTAAAGACTCAAAAGACAATCATAAGGCCTTCTTTAGCTATGTTAGAAACCTGGGAGGAAACTCCCAGATATGCTCAGAACTAGTTCAAAATGATGTGAAGATTACTGATCCTACAGACATTGCCAACATACTGGCTGACAGGTTCAGTGCAAACTTCTCCCCAAAAGGAGAGATATCTATACCAAGCGATTGCAGCCCCCAAACATCTCCAACGCCCAAGTGAGAACTGCTCTCCAAAGCAAAAACACAGCATCCATGGGACCTGATGGTGTCCCCGGCTGTGTGCTCCACGAACTCAACGAGGAATTAAACCCACAGCTAGGACAGCTGTTTAATCATAGTCTTACCTCTGGATGCACCCAGGAGTGGCGCACTGCAACTGTGGTCACACTTCACAAAGGCGGTGCCTCCACCGACCCTGGAAATTACCGGCCTATTAGCTTGACAAGCCTTATCTGCAAAGCCATGGAGAGGATCATAATGGACCTCATAAATAAAGACATAGGGAATTTGCAGACTTTGGATCCATCCCAGTTTGGCTTTGTCAAAGGCAGATCATGCCTTCTAAACTTGGTTGACTTTTTCGAAACAGTCACCAAAGCCATTGATGAGGGAAAGGCAGTCCATACAGCCTACCTCGATCTGGCGCAGGCCTTCAATACTGGCTGAGTGACAGAACCCACAGGGTCAGAGTTGCTGGCGCCATGTCAGACTCAAAGCCTGTCACAAGTGGTGTACCACAGGGCTCAGTCCTGGGCCCACTCTTGTTTGGCATCTACTTTTCCGAAGTACAAGCAAACACAGGAGGGTTATGGCTGACAAAGTTTGCAGTTGACTGCAAACTGGGCGCCATAGTAGAAAACACATCTGACACAGATATCCTTCAGAAGGGTCTCACAGAAACGGATAACTGGTGCCAGAGCCATGGCCTAAAGTTAAATGCCAAAAAATGCATAGTCATACCCTTCGGGAAAAACAAGGTTACCCCTAGCTACCAAATAGGTGGCAATCCACTGAGCACAGAAGAAGTTATCAGGGACCTGGGGACCCAGGTTGATAGTAGTCTGTCATTCGACACCCATGTAGCTAAAGTAGTTAGGAAGACCTTCTACATTGCCCACCTTATCATGAAGGGATTCTCATCTAGATCAAGGGAGGTCATAGTCTCCCTATACTCATCACTCATCAGACCAATGATTGAGTACAATGCCCCATTCGAATGTATCTGACCCGACACTTGCAGCAGCTGGAGAGGCCACAAAGTTCCTCACCAAAAGGATAAAGGGCCTCAAACATCTGTCCTATGCTGCCCGACTGAAAGAACTCCAGCTCTATTCAGTCGCTACCGCTTGCTCAGAGGTGACCTTTGCCTAATATACAAGGCCACGTCAAACCCACACTTGATGAATATGCTTCACCTCAAAAATCTAGATCCGTCAGAGCCACAAGGGCGGAAACTTAAACCTCGACACGGCTATTAATAGGACGTGCTGGAGGGATAGATTCATCACCCAAAGACTCCCTATGCTGTGGAATAAAATCCCGGTATATGTGAGGCAGAGCACCTCGCTGGCCTTGTTCAAGAGAAATCTTGACCAATGGATGGGAGATCGCAGATATACCCCAGGGATTACCTCAGTGTCACTGCTCGACAGAGGCACAGCAAAATAATGGGTATAGTTCCCCATACTAAAGGGGTGGCGTAAGCCACAAAACTATGGGCTAGGCTTGTAAATGCCCTCGGGTAGATAGCCTAGTATGAACCTATGAACCTATGAACACAGATATGCATGGGGCATTCCAGTTATGCTAGCATGTGCAGGTACATCAGCTGATTCCCAATACATCAGTTCTACCTCCTTTGTGATCTTCAGGTGTTCAGGCAGACATCACTGGTATGTCTGGGGTACTTTCCCCTGTGTACTGCTTGTATATCTAGCCCAACAGCCATGCCATGTCAATCTTTTAGATGGTGATACATATTACCACCATACATTTACAATGGCTTACTGCTAGCATGTGTTATAGTGGTGGGGATTGTCTTTGGCACTGCAGTCATGAAGGCGTGTCCCTGTCATCAGCAGTAGTGGGCAATGGTCACCAGGTCTTATCTCAACATGCATACATACTGACCACTCTCACACATTATAAAACACACACCATCCTAACACACACAGACCTGCATATTGTGCAAATGCTACAACCTATCCTGCTACCTTGGCCACCTCTGGGCATCTGTGCTCCACTCGTATTATACCTGCTCATACATGTTACTACATTTCTACCCAGGATTGGGGGAGCACACCTGAGTGTCAATACATTTCTACACTGGATTGGGGGAAGGGGCAGACATGTCTGTTTCCACATGTCCACATAGGCGTGGGGGGCACACCTGACTGTTACTACATTTCTACATAGGATTGTGGGGGGACACACCTGACTGTTTCTATATTTCTGCATCGGATTGGCCGGCACACCTGACTGTTACTACATTTCTAAGCTGGACTGGGGGTAGGGGAACACCTGACTATTTCTACATGTCTACATGGGAGTGGGGGGGGGACCTGACTGTTACTACATTTCTACATAGGGTTGTGGGGAGACACACTTGACTGTTTTTACATTTTTACACCGGATTGGGGGGGTTACACCTGACTGTTACTACATTTCTACACAGGACAGGGGGGAACACACCTAACTGTTTCTACATTTTTACACATGAGTGGGGGACACACCTTACTGTTTCTATATGTCTACATAGGATGGGAGGGCACACCTGGCACTTGCACACATTTCTATGACTGTACTGGTATGTCAGGTACTCCATTTCATTCTGTATTCTAACCTATCATACTGACTAGAGGCATATCAGTGTACTACAGTTCTTAGCTTTGGTTGCCTTACATATTAGTGTCTGAATGCCTACCCTTCAGAACTAACATCCCACTGCCTCACCTGCTGTAGTCTGTCTGTGTAGGCCTGGGGGGAGGTTACCCATAGGCATCATTCAGAGGCCATAACACAGGCTCTGTTTGGGTTTGTCTACAGCTGTTCTGCTGGCTGAGCCAATTGTTGGGTATGTGAACCTCCCGGTCTGGCATGTGTGAGTCATATGGACACACATGTCACCCAGCACATTTCCTGCAGTAGGTTTTGTCACACTATGCAGTACTGGCTACTATGATGAGTCCAGTATGTGTTACAGATGTCATGGTGCCATTATGGGTGTCTACTATCTGCTGCCATAACATTCAGCCACCCAATTCAGTTGCATGCTTACATCCATACCATAGATACAGATAACAACCCATTCTACTCTATTTGGCAATTGGTAGGTTGATAGACTTATCTTGTGGCTGTGCCAGGATTGAGGATGGTGCTGGAGGGCTACCTATGTCAGATGCACATAGTGCACTCCCTATACATGGTTGAGCACAGATAGTGTCATGTTTGACGTCCCTTTTACTGTATGTGCAAGTCAGAGAGAGGTGTCATTCCCTGGGTCCCTACTGTGTCAGTGCATGTGCTATGCTTTGCCTCTTTGCCAAGGCCAGTGCATACTGGGCATGCCTCCATCTGCCTACTGGGGCAGGCTCAAGTTGTTCCTCCTCTGAGTCACTCTGTGCCTGTGCAGGCCTTGGCTTTGGTGGGGGGCTGTGTGGCCCTGCCCTGTTGTTCCTGCTGCAGCTGTTTCTACAGGATCGTATTGTGTAGCATGGCATGTACCATAACAATTTGAGTACATGTAGCTGGTGAGTATTGCAAGGCTCCACCGGATGTGTCCAGGCTTGAGCATCCCAAACATATGCTCTATTATAAGTCTGGTCTGTGCGTGTGCCTCATTATGGCATTCTTGTTTAGGTGTGTGTGCATTTCTGATGGGTGTCATCAGCCACAGCTCCAGTGTGTAACCAGCATCCCCCACTAGGTGACTGTAGGGGATGTCTCCACTGGCAAATCTCTGGGACAGCTGCATCAGATGCCATGTGGGAATTGTGATAGCTTCCAGGGCAGCCAGCATACACATTCATTATAATGCCTGAGCATCGCACATGACCTGGAAGTTGATGGAGGCCAGGCCCCTGCGGTTGATGTAGACCCTACCCTGATCACCGGGTGGTGCTTTGATGCATATGTGCATGCAGTCTATAGCATGTACTACCTCAGGGTATTCTGCTATTTGGTGGAAGAGACGCATATGCTGGCCAACACAGGTGTTGAAATATATACGTGCTCACTGACATGTGCTGACATGGCATCCAGTAACTGGTAGAATACATTGAATGCTGATGCCTGTGAGATCCCCATGATATCCCCAGTTGAGCTTTAGGAGGTACCTGTGGCTAGTATTCCTAGGCCTACACATACCTTGGCATCCACTGGGATGGGTTTCCCTCGGTCAGTTCGGTGTATCAGGCATGGACGGCACAGCTCAACAATTTGCTCTAGGAGGTCCATGTCCACCTTATAGCGCTCCACTATCTCCAACTCATGTAGCCCCTGGTAGGTTACCCTGGGTCTGTGCACTCTTCTCCATCTCCTCACTGTGGGTTGAATGGGAGTAATCACATCCTCACCACCCTCAGCCTCTTGCACATGCTGTTGTATGTTGCCTGCTGCAGCCCCTATCATTTTGTAGTTTTGTTTGTTAAAAGTTCCCCGCTTGTATACACCGGTGGTGTAGAGTATGGGAAAAACCCGAGGGGAAGGTGTTTGCATAGTTTATAGTAGTGTTCCAGGCTGGGTTGGTCTGCTGCCAGTGTAACTGGCTGATTCTGATACATTTCACCTGCCAGCTATGCTAGTCCGCCTTGATTAACTTCCTACTACTGTTTCCCCTTTACATTGCCTTCCTGTTTAAGCCCAGGGGCACGCCACGCAAACACAGTGCTCAAATGTGCACAGAGCTGCTATTTCCAGGTTTACCATTTTTTTTTCTTTAAAACCCGGTGCGCGCGCCCACACCCACTTAGGCAATGTAAAGAGTCCTAGGCAGACTCAGGCACAAACCCTTGCTTAGCTGTTCTTAGCTAGGAGCAAACCTGAGCCACAGGGCTCCAATCCACCTACAGTATGCCTGACACCCCCCCCATGATGTCAGCTAACTCCTAGGCTTGCACCAAGCTATTCCTGCTCTTACACTGTTGGGACCTGACTAGCATGCTGGGGAAAACTGGGATTCACTATCATTCCCCATTTGCATAGCATTGCCTGCTAATGCATATTTGCATGTCTCACACTGAGCCTCCCCCCCTTAGCAACCACTACTCACTGGCCATGTTGTCTTCTGCCTGCCATTGACTTTAATGGCAGAATAGTGATTTTAGTTAGAATGCTTATTTTAGGTTTATTTTCTTATTTCCCCCCTGTCCCATTTGCGTGCCGCTGCCCTACGCTTAAACAGCTGAGATCGGCTAAAAAAAATGAAAGTTTTTTTATTTTTTTAAGCTGTTTTCAATACCAATGGCCTGGATCACAAATTCACCTCATTTGCATGGATTTCTCCTGCAAATTGGGTAATTTGCATACAGGGCTGAGTCCATGCAGGACTAGTGCAGGAGCACTCGTGCACGCCCCTACAGGCTATTCCTGGATCGCACGGCAGACATATTGCCTGCTACAGCTCCTGCACTAATCCTGCTCACCATGCAAGGCTTGCAGAATACGGGGGAAAGTCTATGTATGTGACTGCATACTGGCAGTTGCCTGCTTCAGACAGATGTACTACATACATATTAGTAGTTTCATGCATGTTAGATGGCAAGTTCTGACTTATGCACCATACCAGACAGGGACAGTTATGACACAGTGGAATCATATTTGAAATCATTGCACACTTTGGCAATTGTGCATCCCATAGTTTACATGACATATATGCAGCACGGATACTATGTGTGCCATAGCATGACATGACTAAGCAAACTTAATATAAGTGATGTTCTGCACAGAAATCATATAGGTGCTGCCATAAGGTCATATTGGCCAGAGGAGAGCAATAACAACACTGATGTGAACAAGACAGGAACAGCATAACAACATGGGTAGATGCCAATAAAAAGAGTGCCAGAATGATCTAATCTGCAATGGTATATAATACGCCGCTATGGATTTATGGAACAACATCAAAAAGTTCCACACACATGCACGTGATATAACATGGATGCTAGAGGACTGTGCCACCATCCATTGCAATATGAGAATGCTTGCATATTACCATGCTACAATGCATGAATGTAATTGAAACACTAGAACAGTGGTATAGTAAATCATGACAAACTCTGCAAATGCCAACTGTCAGCAATATATATACTGTAAAATGATATTGATATATGCATAGTCGACCAAATGCAGTTGATTAAACAGATGTCAGCCATGGATAATTTAGACCAAAATGCAGGCCATTCCTTTGTGTGTGTGTGTGTGTGTGTGTGTGTGTGCATATATATATATATATATATATATATATATATATATATATATATATATATATATATATATATATATATATATATAGTGTGTGTGTGTGTGTGTGTGTGTGTGTGTGTGTGTGTGTAAGTATATATGAATATGTATATATATATATATATATATATATATATATATATATATATATAAATATATATATATATATATATATATATATATATATATAGTTTCACTTTACAATCCCGAAATATTGAAATATTGAAATTCAGTATCTCGAGCCAGTAAAGCCAAAAACTGAAAAACCCAAAACCCCAAAAGAGCGAAATTCAAAATTGCGACTGTCCACAGACACACTCCACATACAAACATGCACACATACACCTTCATCCCTACACTACAAACCAACAAAACACACACAAACACAACAAAACAAACACATGAGCAGACCCTACATATGAGCAGAGGGGCAAGCCACCCTGCATCCCCCATGTGGGGGGCTCCACCCCCCACACCCCAGCTATTTATATATACTAACTCCGAGGTTGCACTAAAAACACAAACACACAAAAAACTCTACTGCACATTCTCACTCCCCTTACACAAACACACATCACATACGTACAAGTAACACTACTATCTACACTTACACACTCACAGTCTTACCTATCTACCCTAACCCACACCTCAAATCTCCAAACACACTCACACACACTAAAATCCCTACCCAAAACCCCTAGTAAAACATCACATACCTGAATCTCCAGCTGCATCCACATACCACATTGCACATCAAAAACACAGGGAATCCCTCGTCATGTATACAACTCCACAACAGCGAATTCGACATTTCCGCATTCAGCATTTCCACATTCTGGATTCTGCACTTTCATGCACTTTGGTCTCGAGCTACTGAATTTTGATATTTCAGTAGTTTGAGATTCTGAAGTGAAACTATATATACATACATATATATATATATATATATATATATATATATATATATATATATATATATATATATATATATATATTGTATATATATACACACACATATATATATATATATTTATATATATATACATATATATATATATATATATATTATATTATATATTTATATTCACATATAGACAACTTGCTCTCTTTTTCTTTTCTCAAAGACTTCCTACACTCAAACACAGTTACTAAATCCTGCTTAAACCTTTGCTCTTGGCAGCAGTTCTTTTTTGAGTTCTGATGATCATGAATCTCCTTCCTTTTCCCATCAAAACATTTCCCACAGAGTTTAGTCTCATTGCCATTTGTTTTATTATATACTATGGTCATGCAACAAAAATGCAGGACTAAATGCTTGCATCATTATTTAAAATATAAGCACAGTGATCTAGAGCCAGATTCACAGTGAGTTTGTACTTACTTACTTATATAAGGAGTAAACAGGATCAATCACAATAAAGATGCAGGCTATGTGCTCACCATTATTCCTATCACTGCCATTGAATGTGATCTGTTACATGCTTTTGCATTAAAGCCTTTGTTGTAATGTATATATTTTTATATGGAAAATATAAAATATGTATTATTTATTACTGCTATGTACAACTTAGATATGATAAAGCTATGACAAGGTGAAAGCACTCACCTCTTGTTTTAACTTAATAAACCATATCCAGGATTCAGTAAACGTCCATGCAGGAGTAGCTTATTCCTGCATCGAAGGGACCTTTCCCTTGCAGCATGGCAGCGCACCATGCATATTCATGAAGGCATGCTGCCGTGCTGCAAAATGGACACAGTTCTGTGTACAAGTGCAGTGCTCTCACAATACACACACCCCCTGCACACTAAATTTGCCGTACGGCAAGTTAAAATGAGCGAGAATGCTTGTAACACCCCCAACCCATCAGGGTAAGAAATCTGGACAAAGCCATAAGGGACAATCGTCCCTATAAAGCCATAGAGTTGATAAAATAACAGGTTTAGCATAAGCATGATTTTTCGGCAGAGTATGAAGCACATAGTGCACACCTTCCAACTCATCAGAGTAAGGAATCTGGACAAAGCCATAGCCAGAAAGTGAATAGAATAACAGGTTCAGCATTAGCATAGATATTCGTAAGGGTATAAATTAAAAAACACAACAAATATTTTTTTTTTGACATATACAATAAAGTTTAAGTGTAGCTGAGTGGGTGTGCCCGTTGCTTAGCTATGCTTAGTGGAGCTGAAATGGCAGGATACGTTATAAATCAATAGACATCCACTGTGAGCATAAGTGCAATAGTGTAGTGGTTAGAACATGTGCCTTGCATGTCGTCATTCACGCTTCGAGCCTCACCAAAGCCATTTCCATTTTGTATGTGTAAACATTACAATTTTAATTTATTTGTATATTTATATAGGAGGTAACTTATTTTTCTCAACCGGAGTAGTGTATTAGGCCCAGATGTGAAATGTCAGTGTAATAAAGTAGTGAAACCCCCATATAAACACAAGTGCCCCATACAGTATTGTCACACAAGAATACATTAATACAGCTCATTGGGGGATGTCAGGGAAGGTAAATAAATCTATATTATGTAATAAATGATGAATCAATCCCATACAGGTGGTAGACCAATATAATAAAACATAAACAATGCTAAGCGTTACATAGCTATGCTGACTGGGTGTAAGCATTGTGTACATATGAATACTAAGCAATAGTCCAGCTAAGTGGATTTGCCCATTGATAAGCAATGCTGAACCTTCCCCTTTAAGCACTACCAACCTTAGCTAAGCAGGTTTGCCCGTAGCTTAGCTTAGCTCAGCATTTTCAAAACCATCCAATCATGGCAAAGGGCAGGAAATCGGCTGTATTTAAACTCTGCATGTGGGAATACAGCTCATAACTGGCTGTAGCTCTCCACTGTAGGCAGTATGGCAGGTGTTGGAGAGGGCATGTGCTTTTGGGTGCAACGCTGGGGCATACAGGAGTCCAAGGTCATGATAGGACTCCTGGTAAAAAACATGACATGAGACTGCTGCCGGACCAGTACCAGGGCTCCCAAGATAAAGTGGAAGCCTGGGAAATTCTCACCCGTGATCTTACCAGTTCCACTAGTATCCCTCAGACTGGTCTGGCACCATTATGCCGACTTGAAATGGAGGAAGAGGGAGCACTTGAAACAGTGGGTCCAAGAAGCAAGAGAGAGGGGAGATGTCCCAGCAGTGTGTAAGTATTCATAGCAATAACTGTTTATCAAAGTCCAGCCTGTGTATGTGATGGATAGGTATATTATCTATTTTCATTATAGCTCCAGCTGAGCAGGCTGTGAACCAAGAAGCCCATGCCAGCATGCTGCAAAGGCTGCGACGTGAGGCTGGTGAGTAACAATCCTGCTTGTAGTAGTCATACCAAATAAATATAAAGGAGTAAAATATCACCTGGCAGTATAAACAATGTGTATGGTTGGTACTGAATAAACCAGGCAATATGACAGTATAGTCCCATATAGTTCATATTTAAATAAAAGTGTAACTGCCTGGCAATAAAGTTCTAAATCCTGGACTAGTTATGTTTATGCTGGTATTGTATGACCTAACATGTTGCATTCACCAAGATCTGATATCTGAATAGTAATCTTGCGTTAACCACTGTTGCCCACACTGTGCTACATGAATATATTTCTAGAATGCCTGTTTAAGAATGTTGTAATTACAAGGTCAGAGTGTACAACCAAGAGAGAATTAGAAAGAAAACACTGACAAAAAAGACAGCAGTTTCTAAATAGCTCACTCTGATGAAACATAAGTTGTTGCATTTTAGCAGACACAGTTATGGTTCAAATCCCACAGGTCTTCCAGGTAACTGTAACTGCCTGGAAATAAAGGTCTAAATCCTGGACTGGTTGTGTTTACTCTGGTATTGTATGGCCTGACATGTTGCATTCACCAAGATCTGATATCTGAATAGTAACGTTGTGTTAACGACGGTTTCTCACACGGTGCTACATAAAAAGTATGTCTAGAAATGTCTGTTTAAGAATGTTGTAATTACAGGGTCAGATTGTACAACCAAGAGAGACTTAGACAGACAACAGTGAAAAAAAGTGCAGTTTCTAAGTAGCTCACTCGGATGAAACACAAATTGTTGCATTTTTAGCAGACACAGTCATGGTTCAAATCCCGGGAGTGGTAGTAAGCTGTATGCATAATTTTAACTAGGATTTTTGGAATATGTGTAGAAACAGTCAGGTAGTGTTAACAAAATTCCCCCCACAGGTCTTCCAGGTAAGAAAAGTAGAAAGTAGCTATAAGACGGTTGAAGTATACACTGTGTACAAACATACCACTGGCCAAACCAAGGCCATAGGGTATTGTAATAATACCTGTAGAGTAATAATTAGCACAATGAGCATTAAAGTTGTGAGTACTGCAAGGATATACAAGTTGTTAATTGACATCTCTCTCTCTCCCCCTACCATAATTGCAACAATAATCTAAACACACAAATCAATGGGTATGTTTTACACCAAACCTACTGTTGGGACAAATGTCCTATTGTTCAACAAATATTGAAATGTGTTTCTATTAATGTTCCATGTTGGAAATACTATCATTGGTGGCCTGTTGCTATCAATGTAACCTGCATGCCATTGTAATGGCCATTGTGGTTCCATATATGCATGTGTTCTGTTTGCTATGCAACTGTTCCAAATCTGTTGTTTTGGGTTAATGGGAATATCTATGCATGCTGTTATAACTAATCCTGGATTTTGTTGACTATTACTACCCATATATGTTGTAAAACTGCAACACCATTGCACATCTGGGAAGGCTGGTCCCAGCAGACTCACCTCTTCCATCTCATCTGGCCTTGGCACCAGGCCCCAGCACATCTAGGACCCACCCCAGGACCTCCACCTCTGATGGTCCTGCACCACCTTTGGGTGGTACCACCTCAAGGGATGGGGCTCATCCCCCCTGGGAGCTGGCGCGGACAGGATAAAGACACCCGATGCCAGGTCCGGGGATTGGTGCGTAGCAAGCTCCGAAAGGAGTTTGGAGATCTGCTACACCAGCTTGAGTGTCACATGGTGCAATTAGAGGGTCAGCCTGCCCCTCCTTCTCAGCCCCCAGAACAGCCACCTTCAGGGCCATGAAGCTGCAGTGGTGACTGCCCATGGGTGGGGACGTCAGTCCCACTGTTTCCATTTGGGGGCTCATGGGCTTCCAATTTCCAAACACCCCTCCCCATCTAAGGTGTTTACGCTCCACATGTGTCATATACCTCCACTGTATGCTGTCTTGTCTGTCTTGTCTGTCTTCCTACCCAAACTACCTCCCCAAATATACATACTATCCTTCCCCAACATCCCACTCTCACCTTAAAAAAAAAGGGCAATCTTTTCCCCCCAAAAATGCTGCCCCATACATAGCTGTCCATTTCACACATGTGTCCACTGGACACATGTAATGTGGTCTAATTGGCTTCACAGCACATTATTTTGTCCTCACCCCTCTCTCAGGGATTTGAGTGTCCAAATATACCTCCAAATTCAGTATATATGCACAGTTGTTGCTGTAGTAGAAATGGACAGCTATCGACCTTCCCTACACCCATTCTGCTCATCCCTAGCTACTTTCCCTATTGTCTTTCCCTCTGCATGCCCCCTTTTTCACCAATTTCCTATCACCCCTTTTTTCTTTTCTTTTAAAGAAATTAGTGTGGGGGTAGGCAGGAGTAAGCTCTTTTAAGCAGTATTAAGTGGGATTAAGCCTGTTTGCATGGTGCTAAGCAATGCCTAGACAGATCAAGCACTTTTAAGGCTAAATGTCTGTAAGCATATTTAACTGGAAGTTAGCATTGCTTACCACCATGCAAACCCGCTTACAACTGCTTAAATGTGCCTTAATCACTCTGTATCCAACAGCCCTTGTTCTGTCCAGCAACAAAATAACCAGCTCTTGCAAGTCTCAAATCCAGGACCCTGCACAACATAGCCAGAGCAATTTACCACTAAGCCACCACACACACCCCCTTACTATATATACTAACTCCAGTGTCGCACTACAGTGGGGAAAAGGCCATATATAACTTTCAGTGAAATGTGTGTCAGTGAATTGTGTTTTCAGTGAATTGAGCTTTCAGTGAATTGTGCACAGTCGAATGTGTTTCAGTGAAAATGTGGTTTCAGTGAATAGTCCTAGACCCATATATATATATATATATATATATATATATATATATATATATATATATATATATATATATATATATATATATATATATATATATATATATATATATATATATATATATATATATATATATATATATATGTAGATCTCTCTCTCTCTCTATATATATATATATGTATATATATATATATATATATATATATATATATATATATATATATATATATATATATATATGTATGTATGTAGTCCATTCGGACATTGGATCCACACTTTGAACCTCTTACTGCAACAATTCTGACCAAAGGCTGTGTAAATGGGGGTGAAGGGGCTTAAACTAGGGACCTCTTGTAATTATAGCCCTTATCCCATCCTCCACAGCTGAACTGTTCTGCCATGCAACAAAATAATAATGCCTGCCAAGTCCTGGCTCCAAGGCCTTGTAAACTATAATCAAAGCAATGTACCATAGCACCATCTGAGCCCTACAAAATTGTGATGACATCCCAAACATATCAAATTAGTACAGTCATCCAACAGCAGGGAAAGTAGTCTGTAGAATCAGTCAGGTAGTCTATATATACATGTATATATGTATGGAGATGCATATATGCGGACACATATATACATGATACATGTATACATAGAGAGATATACATCCAAATTTATATCCACATATATGCATACATACATATATATAGAAAGGTTAATAAATACACACACACACACACACACACACACACACACACACACACACACACACACACACACATATATATATATATATATATATATATATATATATATATATATATATATACATATATATGCGTATACATAAATATACAGAAATATATGACAGCTCCAAGGACATGGTGATCAGGGGTCATGCTGCTGCACACTGGAATTCTAAATCTGGAAACTCACTCACTGGAAGTATTCCTTAAAAGGGGAACAATGACGTCTGTGCTGCAACAGAGAACTGGATAAAGGCAGCAGGAAGCATCCCTGCAGTACCAGCCTATACACAATTCCACAACATTTGGCTACAGAACGTGGACCAAAGCTCCAAACGTGGTGGTATTTTCATATTCATAAAGGATTCACACACCTCCAGAGTGGTAGACCAACATTATGCATTTACAGATCCTGCAGGCAAAGCTGACATTGGTTAAGACAGTGGTTCAGGTCGTAGCCTGCAATAGGTCCTCATACATTTCCCAAGACTCACACTCCATGTCCATAAATACCCTGGAGAATATTATTGTCCAACCTAACACTCTCATACTGGTTGACTTCAACTACCCCACAATTAAGTGGGATAAATACTCATGTACCGATGCACATGCCCATCACATCGACCTGGTCCTTCCTAACATGGGCGACTGTTGCTCTACACCAATAGTCAACACCTCACTTGTTATATCTGAAAACAAAGTAATCACCTTTGGAAATCCACAGCCATCCCACCCCCACTGCACAGGTAACCACCATGAAAAGCCTTTCCAAAGCTAACAACTGCCTCATAAAAGCAGAGGTGGCTAACCTCACATCAGCCATGCAAATGGAGACTAGTTGCATGACAGCTGAATCAAACAACAATGCACTATGAACACATACACAAATGCATGGATACCGCCTTACCCAATACAACCAGGACCCTCACTTCCAAAAAAGGAAGCTGCTCTGGTGGTCGCCTGCCATAAAGAAACTGTACAACAGAAGGAGGGAACCAATGTGGAATAAGGTGAAGACCCAAGACAGGAAATAAACCCTTATCAGCCTCAATGAATAGTTGCGATCCCTCATCAAATACTACAAAGTTAGTTGTGAGAACAGACTTGGAGCACATAGTAAAGACAACCACAAAGTCTCATACAGTTATGTAAAGAATCTCCATGGCAATACCAAGAATTGTTCTGAGCAACTAGACAATGGTACCTCCCAGACTGAGCTAACAAATAATGCCAGTATACTGGCTGGGATCTTGAGTGCAAACAGTATCCCTCACTCCCCCCCAAAGGACCAATCCCAATACCAGTACACCACCAGGCACTGAT
The DNA here is from genome assembly GCF_019279795.1 of Protopterus annectens. Classification (NCBI taxonomy): domain Eukaryota; kingdom Metazoa; phylum Chordata; order Ceratodontiformes; family Protopteridae; genus Protopterus; species Protopterus annectens. Next base: position 780,839,618 of record NC_056732.1, on the reverse strand, counting down.
TATTACTGCAGCACAGGTTACAACACCACTGTCCAAGACCAAGAATACAGCCTCTATGGCACCTGAGAATACCCCAGGCTGTGTTCTACATGAACTACAAAGTGACCTGGCACCTTACCTGTGTGCCCTCTTAAAGCACAGACTCACCTCAGGCTTTATCCCTACTGAATTGTGCACTTCTACAGTCATCCCTCCCCACAAATGAGGTGTAACTACAGACCCTGGGAAATACCGCTCTAACTGCCTGAGAAGTCTGTTATGTGAAGCTATGGAATGCATCATCATGCACCTAATAAAAAGGGATATGGGAATCTGCAGACTCAGGATCCCTCACAGTTTACCTGTGTGAAGGGTAGGTCATACCTGCTAATACAACCTAGTCAACCTCTTGCCGTCAGTCACCTAAGCTGTGGATGACGGCAAGGTGACACCTACAGCCTACATTGATCTTGCCAAAGCCTTTGATAATATTCACCACTCACTAAGCTTGGCATCATCTTCTATATCACTAGATGGAAACAGAGGCACCAACACAGGGGTAGATTGGACATACTGCTGTCATACACTGAGACAGTTGCAGATGTCACTGGGTTTGTTGTAATATCCTTTATGAGGAATATGACATTGATAATACCAACAGATGTATGTATTTACTGACTGCATTCCCCAGAGTCCACAACTGATATACCAAGGACACCAGCTGTCTGGTGAACACACACAACATGACAGGCAGACATGTGGCCAGTCTATGGACAATGCGCCAGTGGAGAGGTAAGTCTGAGACATATCACTGTGAGTCATGACGTCGCACACTAAATGCATGTCCACACAGACCCTGTCAAGCTATCAATCCACCATGTGTATAACAGCACTGATGACATAGAATCTGTTCACAAATCTGGTGATATGTCCTCCATGTTGGTTGGCTTTCTCCACATGCCCTGTTGTGTGACATATTGCCACCCACTGTATGTGAATCTGTAGGCCACCACCTCTGTAATGTCCCACACACAGACAAGGAAATGGGGCAAGGCCCACATTAAGGAATGTCCCATATGTCGGAACTCGCAGCAGTGTCCAGGCCCAGAGCACAATACAATGTGGGTACCTACATAGTGGTATGGCTGTAGCAATACCTGACATCTGCACATCTGTACAGAGGACAGACATAAAGTAGATAGCCAACAGGTTATGCATTAGGATGAATGTATTGAAAGGTACATGTCTGAAACTGAAAGGTATGCTATTACTACATGACAGTAGTCCCCAATGACATGTCCAAAGAACATTGCACTCTATAGTTAAATAGGAGATACATATAAACACACATTTCAAACACTTAAAAAAAGATACTCAGTACTCAGAGTCCAGCTTTGCATGCAGGGGTGTATGGTTCCAGTACTACAATCTGCAATCTACTCTTACTTGAAAAACCACTGTTAAAATTACTAACGTAATGATGTCATATGTGTTAAACTATTTCTGTCAACCAGTGCACTGTAGCTGGTGTTTCATGCAAGTGTGACTGCATATAACTTGGGATACTACCCATGTATGAAACAAATCCAAAGAGAACAGATTGTGGTACTAGCCATGTATATCCAGGTGCCCCATAAAGTATGCTCACACCCCTTGCTACTGTAATGACAGCTCATAGAAGCATATTATGCACAGGGAATTAAGTACACTTATTAAAGATGTCAGTTCCCTGCTATCTTATCAGTCTGGAATGCGATTACTGGTTACCAAGGCTAAGCAATGCTTAGCATGTGTAAGCATTGCTTAAATGTAAATGCTAAGCAGATTTGCGCACTGGTAAGTGAAGCCTACATGGTGTAAGCGCCTATTCATTTAACTGTACGTTAGCACCGCTTACCATCAGGCAAACCCACGCAAACCCACTTAAAGCTGCTCAAAACTGCCTTAATCACTCTGTGAACAACAGTCCTTGTTCTGCCTAGCAACAAAATAAAGAGCCCTTACAGGTCTTGAACCAAGGACCTTGCACAACATAGCATAGGCAGTTTACCAGTATGCCACCACAACTGCATTGTTTGAAGATGTTGTCTCAAACATACCCTTCTTTACAGCCAATTTACTATAGGGAAGAGACAAGTGTGCAATTAGGAAGGATTGGTATTTATATATATATGTAACATGTATACATACACATACAAACATATATATAATATCTATATCTATATATATATATATATATATATATATATATATATATATATATATATATATATATATATATATATATACACACATACATGTCCCAAAATGCCCATACTGGGCAACCTGCACAGCTGGATACAAAAGCAGCCATGACATTCACATCTCCCCCCCCCCCCACACACACACACTCCAAATAAATGAGTGAAGAGTACACTGCTACAAAATCATGATAGGCCATACACAATGACCAGACATGGAACAATCTCTTAGCAAAACAAATAAAATGTCGGAACATAGCAAAGAAAAATACAAACAGCCAGTAATTCACACATTTTTATTATACTCGATGTCTTGTTCAAAGCCTTCAAGGAGTAAATATCACCAGAAATACATGCCTTAATCCCAAGAAGCAATTAACACCTAAGTACATAGCTGAATACACAGCCTCCAATTACACTCATCATTTAACCCCTTACGGGATAAATTATCACAGTTAATATTAACGCATTGAAGTCTGTACATAACAATTGTACTTTTATGAATGTTTCATCACAGTGAGGAACAAGCATTTTCAGAAACAGTACCTTGAAACCCACTACTGTCCCCATGGTGTGATTTGCTCAAATGTACAGCTATAGAACCAACATATTTCATATCAGTAATGCATCTGACATGTTCTAACAGCCTAGTTTTAAAACATGTGTTACTGTCCCCCACATAAAATATGTTACAAAGCCATCCAAGAGCATTCCCTATACACCTACCTCTTGAATGTACAGACTTCAACATGTTTCCCAGTCATTCACCTCAGTGGGAACTACAGCACTAAAGAATGATAGACCAGTATACCTATCCACCTACTACTGTATGACATCTGGACAAAGCCTGACATAATTGATGGACAGAAGCCCAAATACATGGCCGTACATGAAATATTGCTGTTATACACTGAGAAAGTTGCTGGTGTTACAGCGTTTGTTGTAACATATCTTTTCTGAGAGATATAAAGTCATCAAAAAATGGATGTTACCATCTACATAATGCAATCACCAGAGTATGCTACTGATTTGCCAAGGACAACACCTGTCTGGGGAACAGCCCATACATAACAGGCTAACCTGTGGCTATTATGTGGATGGTCCTACAGTTGAGAGCAATCCAGAGACAGAACTTTGTCAGACTGAAAGCCATGCAGAAGTAGCATGTGCAGGCAAATCCTGTTAAACTAGTATTCCAAAGATATAACAAAAATACTCACATTCTGCTCCTAAGTCCTGAACCTTCCTCACCATTTAGTTGTCTTGTCTCCACAAGTCTTGTTGTAAGAGGTAGTAGCCCACACAACTCCAGGATGTCTTCCTCACAAGTAAGGGAAAGGGCCAACGCCCACATGGAGTACTCATTTATAGGAGTGTGTTGCCATGACATTGGATATTGGAAAAACTACACAGCTGCTCTGCATGCAATTAGCAAGTGGGGAAACCCAATAGGTGCACAGGCCATCACCTGGCCATGAGCATTACCTACAAAAGCCATGCTACCACCTATTCAAACCAGCTCTATCCCTGTAGTGCACAGACAGGGAGAGAGAAATAACAAATGAGACATAAAGTGGAAAAGAGAAGAAAGAAAAAAGGTAAGTGGAACATGTAAGCAAGTAATTGAATCTAGTACTTGGTCTGTAATAATGGGAAATATGGCTTGTAGGAATATATGTCCCAACATCACATGCTGTAGTAATGTCCTGCTAAACAACTGCTGTGGCCTTAGCATCTGGCCATCTCTGCAGTGGGAGATATCACAGATATACCTCTCAATTGTACAGATCCTCACAGAATGTCCACAATTTACCATCATGTATTTTGCCTGTCCCTCCAGAGATCTATACTTTACTAGCAAATAGCTGAGGATTGAATTAATCAGGTAATGACAATCACTTTGGTTTGAGACTCCACACCCTTAATAATATTCACTGTAATGCTAACTGTAATGCTAAATGTATCATTCTATGAACTTCCTATGTTTGCAGCAGGTATATTTAAAGTATGTTCTTATTTGTCCTCCCATCATTTTAAGCATTGTAATGCTCTGAGAGGTTGTGAGGTGGGAACACAGCTCATGAGCCTGACTCATCTGTGAAAGGACAGCTCATATATGACAACTGCAAGGCTGTCTGTCAAACAGTTGTGACTGTGCCACTGCTAAGACAGTTAATGGGATGTTTTCCATATCTATGTTACCTGTGATTATGTGTATTACATGTTTGCCTTGTAAAGCTAAGACACCTATAATGTGCATAGTAGAGTACTGTTGCAGATGTGTGTTGAACTGCATGTGATGTATTGACTTAATAACATTCAACTATACAGTGCTCTGCTGTGCAATAAGCACATTTGTGACTGATATCTGTAGTCATATACACATATACCTGTGTTATGTTACCCAAACCATTGGCAGGTATGTGAACAATGGCATTGTAGCATAATAGCCTGCTTATGACTGTTGGACATCTTTTAGGTTATCACAGTGATGTCAAACCCTACTGTGCAATCAATGTACTAATGTATGGTGCAGGTATAGTAATACAGCAAAAATATTGATGTCCCCTTTGACACCTATTAATGTGTGCCATTGTCCAGACATACTGTTGTAACAGGTTGAGAACAACTTTGAAGCAAGTCCACCTATATCTCAGTAAGCAGGTAAGTTCATAGATGACGTCCTGTAGGGCTGACTATGACTATGAATTAGACATATCCACACCACCAAGGACAATTGCAATCGTGTCTCCACATATGTTGTAAGTCTCAGATGAAACAACACAATTCATCCTGTACTGGGGGTAAAGAATATCTCACACACACATGCCCTGGATATAGGCAACCTGGATCACACAGGTTAGATGGGAATATCACCACCCTGTCCACCCCAGTCATACATGGAGATATGTACATCAACCACACTCCTCCCCACAGCAATGGTGAGCATGTAAATATTGCCTACTGATGACAACAAAGCATATCTCCATGGGGCATAATAACATCAGTGTCTGCCTCCTACATGAACTCAGGCATGTGCTCAGAGCTCCACCACACACCACAGTCAAACACAGACCTGCACCACACACACACACCATCCACATGGAAGATGACCACTGTCAACCCTCTACACGGAAATGAATGGAGGATAGAGGATTATACAATCAAGTGTCCAACATTGGGAGGAATAAGATAGCTCAGGGACAGGCGTGTGATGCAAGTTGCTATAGCCGTGATAGTTTGGAGGTTTCTGGGGTAGTCTGGATTTTTTGCAAGTAATATCCACTGCCGATGTGCATTTTGACAACCGTATGAGGTTCAGTGACCTTTTCCTGTTCATGTCTTCAATGTAACATGCAGAGTGCTCACCTAACAGCATTCTCTGTTGGGGAAACATACATCATCACCCAATATGTGATTGGACATTATGCCCTGTCATGTGGACAGAGAACAGAAGATGTGTGGGAGAGGACTGCCCTGTGGAATAGTATGGTCCACAGGGTAAATGATGCCACACTGCACAGCAGAACTTGTGTGCATGTACAGAATCAGGCCACCAACCTCAAATGCCATGCCTATCAAGGGGCTGCTACTGTAACAGGGGACCAGCTAGACACAGGTGGGGGCCCAGCCATCCAGCCCCCACTGACACCCACTGAGCAGTTCTTCACCACACTTGGCCCACACGCTGAATGCACAGGCCATGATGCTGAGGGAAGCATTGTTGAGGTGGGTTGCATACACACACTGGATGAGGAGCATGCAGGCAAGGACCCAGTGGGGATTAGTACACTAATGTATCAGACATACGTGTATCTGTATTGTATCTACATGCATGTGTCAGGTGCGACTGCAGTTGTGGATGGGGTTTTCTAATGCACAGAGGTGTATCTCTATGGTGAGGTCAGGACATTGTGTATTATTGTGGTTAGTACTGCAGATGTGCAGACATGCTGCATCCATCCTATACCAAGGCCACATGTGCATCTGCTGACAATAACCCCCTCTCACAGCTACCTAGGACCTTCTGGTCTGCATATGGGACAGCAGCCTGTAGCTGGTGGGTATTACATTGTTCTGTTGTTGCCTGGAAATACTCCAGGCATGTGAAGTGCATGCAATTTACCATGCACACAACCATCAGTAATAGCTATATTGCTTGTTGTGGATGTTCACTTGTGCTGGGGTTGACTGTATTGCATCACAGTGGTCACCACTTGGGCCTATCTGACATGAATTCAACATCTCTGTAGCATACCTCAAAGCTTGTCAGTGCCAAGACGTCAGGACAGAGACCATCAAATTGTGCTGGGCAAACATCCTAAGGTAAAGTCATGCTTGACACATTACTGGTACACAGTGGATATAAATTGTGTACACACCCCTCTTAAGATGCAAGGTGTTCCTGTTAAATACTAATTAGGACCAAAATATGACAGTCCACACCTCTTCCAGCCTTTAATGTGACCCAAAACAGGTACAGTTCACTTGTAAAACTAAGCATCTGTACTCATGTATTGCACGTACAAGGCAGACCATCTGTGCGGGTGGCAGATGTCCTATCAGCATGATGTTTCAGTCAGGTATGATACCTCAAGCTGCCATATGTGTCAGTACAGTCAGTGTGGCCTATTTGGCTATAAAATCACATACATGGGCATTGTTAAGACACACAGACCACCTTCCAACCACGTATAAGTTTCAAACATATGGATATTCCAGACACATTTGTACAGAGGACTGTACAATGGTTTAGCCTGCTGCATGCGAGGAAGATGCTGTCACCACACTGTATATAGTAATGTCAGTGGGAGGTGGTCACCAGCTGTGTATGGTATACACATCAAAATGGTATGAGCCACACATGATATGATCCTGACACACACAGAAACAGCTGCCAGCATCAGGATTAGAGCTGCTGTCTATTTTGGTATTCCTATTATCGTGCTACGCATTTATCAGATGCGACACAGTGCTTGCACAATTCCACCTATTCCAAAGGTACTTCTAAGGTGGATGATATCAACAGGTCTACTACATTAGAATGAAGGGAAGTGTAAAAGATAGTACACAGGTCAAAAATTGTATGAGCAGGATAATACATGATTCACACACACATACACTCGCCAGTATTGGGAGTCAAACTCCTGCCCATCTAGGTAGTCCTACTTTAGTACTACGCAGTTATGAGACCCTCCACAGAGCTTATACATTTCCAGCTCAACCAAAGGTACTTCTGAGGTGGATGACATCAACAGGTCTACTAAAGTGGAGTGAAAGGAAGTGTAAAGGGTAGCACACAGGTCAAAAATAGTATGAGCCAGAAAGTACATGATTCATACACACCTACATGCCACCATTGGTATTAGAACTCTTATCTATCTAAGTATTGCTGCTACAGTGCTATGCAGTTGGGAGATGCACTACAGAGCTTGCAAATTTCAAATTGAACCAAAGGTACTTCTGAGATGGATGACATCAACAGGTATACTAAAGTGGAGTGAAGGGAAGTGTAAAGGGTAGTACATAGGTCAAAAACTGTATGAGCCAGATAATACATGATTCACACACACCACCAGTATTGGGATTAGAACTTATGCCTATCTAGGTATGTTTACTACAGTGCTAAGCAGTTACTGCATGTGCTACAGAGCTTACTAAACTTTCACAAGGCCAAAGCTGCTAACTGCACAGCTGTGGTAATGTATTACAGGTGACAGACAGTCTGCCTTCTGTTCCACCCATACATCATGCTAGTTCTTTCTGTCTTGCACTTCAACTAGCATTATGGCTTGGCAGTTCACCAGGTTATTGTATCATGAAGTGTGGCACACCTGTGAGTCATCAGCAGTTCTTGTTCATCACAGATGTCGCCCCAGTGCTTACTAGTTATGCCCACCCCTCCTGGCATGTTTGAAGAGTGGTAATATGTGCTTTCACCCATTGACCTGGTGCACATGTCCATTCTGGGTCACTGTTGCAACTGCTGCATGTACACAGACAACCCTCCCCTCTAAACTCCAAACACTCAGACCTGTGAGGGTTACCCATATATCACCCAATGTGAACATATGCACTCCCCAGCAAATAATGGACTAGGAGGACAAGAGGATGAGATCAACACCTGTACCACACCATGCGGAACATGTAGCTCACCATGACACCCATTTTGACAGCAATGACATACAGTGAAAAGCCACACAACCACCTTCCCAGATGCACTCAATGGACATCTACCCAAACAGCACAGACCAGCAAGGCAGACACCCACTCAAACACTGTGACATGGCACATGCCAAGGGACACATATTTAACCTACAGTGTGCCTCCAACCTAAGCCCCTAAGGCTGACCAACCACCTTGCACAACACAGTGATCATGGGTAATGCAATACTGAGGCACACACATCCCACTCACTAGGTTGAATATGGAGCAGGTAATAGCCAAATATCAATCACATGCTAGCATCTAACACATGACACAGCCAGTCATGTTATTCCACAACAATGATGAGTATCACTCCATATCCATGTGGGTGTGAATTAATTGGGACACACCTACCTGGACTACATGACAGGATACATGGTTGAACTCTCTGATTATGTAGTTCAGGCAAGTGTGACAGTAGCCCTGGGCAGTGCACCGCTGTCACCCAGAATGATGCTGCGGTACTATCAACAGATGGTTGACTGCAACATTGGCTTATGTGTTGTGTCATTCTCAGGGTATCCAGGGCCTCTCTGCCTGGCATGGCATGATTGCCAGAACCCAATGACTTGCCACGGATATCCTACATCTGTCACCTCTGGTTTACCAGGTACTGGCTACGTGTCTTGCCACCCCTATGGTACCTTATTAGACAGTTTTCCTAATGTTATTACCACCATAACAGCTACACATGTGTGCAATCTGAGAGTCATGCTGCTCAACAGTGGACATCTAACTGTCAGGATGCAGTCACTCATAGCAGTTGGAGTGGAGGACACATGTCTGCTGTAGTGGAGAGGTGGTTCACAGCAACAGACAGAAGACCAGAATTATCAGGCTATGACACGTTCCACAGCTGTCAGCCTCCAAACATGGACCACACCACACCTCCACAGGTGGTGTTGTCTCCCATATTCATTATGGATAGGAACACCTCCAGACTAGCATCCCATCATAATGCATTGGAGACACTTCTGGTACAGTCACCTTGGGGTAATGGTGCTCTCCAGACCATAGCCTGCTGTGGGTCCACATCTATGTCCCTAGATTATCAATGCACATTCCTCAAAACCCTGCCATCTCTGATGGTCCAATGCAACACTAACATAGTAAGAGTCTTCAACTACCCCACCATCACCTGGGGAATGTAGCCAGTCGCCAGTACAGTGGCCCAACACTTCTGGGATTCATTGTTTCCATTGCCCTAGACCAGCTCATACTGACCCATGGTAGAGGATGCAACAACCTTGACCTGTGTTGACCACTTAAATATGGGACCATTTCTCATCCCCAGATGTCAATCCCTGCATGGTGAGAGTCACACATGCTGTAATCAACATGGAACTCAACATGTCAGCCACCCCCCCACAAAGATAACCACCTGGCAAAAACTGTCCAAAGCTGACTTTGCAGCCATGAAAACAGGAGTGGATGTCTTCACTGCACCCATGGCAATGGGATGTAGCTGCATGACTGTGGAATCATATACATAGGCACTGTACAAATGGGTACATGAATACATGGTACTAGCCAGAGCCAACAGAACCCAGACACTGTCTTCCAAACACTGGGAGACAATGTGATGGTTCCCCTGACATTATTGAAGTGTACATCAGAAGGAGGATACTGTTGCAGGGAAGGCAGTGTCCCATAACTGTTGAACTCCCTTATTAGCCTCAAACACAACTTTGGCTCCCTCATGGAGTCACTGACAGGCATCTATGGCAGCAGAAATGCAACAGACACTGACAACAGTCACAACAGCTGTGATAGTTACATCAACAATCTCCACAGCATTAAACACAAGTGCTGTGAGTTACTGCACAAAGCTAATACCTATCCTGAGACAACAGATATTGGCCACAGTCTTGGCAACACATTCAGTGCCAGCTTTACCCCCCCCCCCATAAGGGAAATGCTGAGTAAAAGTGTTCTCACATGCTGTATCCCATGTCTGTTCTAGGCATCTGTGTGCCACCAGGACGTGGCCCTGCAGCAAGGCCATAGAGTATGGCAGTGTGATGACACATCCACCATGTCATAGGCAGGGTATAGTATGTGCACGGTAATTTCCGGTCTGTAACACAGTGATTGCATATGCCTCACAGATTATAGAACTGAGGGTTGTACATAGGTACATGCTGATGTACTTCTGTTGTAGAATGGATAATGATGCATGTTCTGGTTTGAACAGATCTCCAATTGCTAATAACCACAGCCACAGGGGATATTCATCAACCAAACACACTGGGATTACTACTCTCTCTCACACACACACACACACACACACACACACACACACACACACACACACACACACACTTGCTAGTAATGAGCTCCATAGGTTCATTGCTTCATAGGTGTGTAGCAGGTGAATGGGCCTCACAGCTCTACAAGGCTAGCCCAAGGGAATACCTTGGCATCAGGCCACATGACAGTAGTCCCCATTGTGGCTCAGGAGTATAGTCACTGGAGTGGTCCCCAGGGGTGGGTATTGTATTCCCCATCCACTCATCTAGGTTTCTATTGTGGTTGGCCAGTGATGTGCACTGCTTCCCATGTATATGATCTATATTCCATAACATGGGCAGTGTCTAGGTTGTGCACATGCTCCACATGCATGTTCTTTGACATGTGGAAGTGTGCTTGAGGTTTCTGGGGCATGTTGTGTGGACAGATTGGTATCTTCTGATGTAGCATTCCTGACCTCATTTAGTGAGACCTGGCTATGTAACTGAGGTTGTGATTGCACCTACATTGACAGCATGATAGAGGTATACAGTGAAGTTAGATGCATCTGTTCATACAGTGCATGTGTATAAGGCATGGTATTCCCTTTGTGGGGTACGTTTGCAGACTCTACAGTTGTTGCAGGCATCCAGTGGGGAACATGACTAAAGGGCCACTGTACACATTTATTGGGCTATTGAGGGGATGGAACAGGGTGCCATGTCCTTTTACTTGCTGGATAACACACACTCAGTCAGGAGATGTAACGCATCAAGGTAATTTCTGATGTCAGTGGCACTGTTGTGGTCAACAGGCATGTAGTCCACTGTTATCACACTGCGGGTACTATCTGTGAGGCAATATGCAAAGAAACTACCAATATAGTGGTTGTTGCCTAGCCAACTGTGTTTGTGTATGATATGTGGGTGGATAGTGGTCTCTGAGTAATAGAAGGGCTGACTATATTGTTCACTAATCCATACTGTCACATTTTGGGCTGTGGATGGTCTACACCAACCTCTCTGGTGTTTGACATCTGTTGGTCTTATAATGTGGACATTGTGACATATACTAGCTCCTCAACATAATAATTTAGCAAAACCCATCCCCCAATGGATCCTGTTATTACACAATCACACCAACCCCCACACAGGATACTGACAGGCACACAAACTTGCCAGTACTGAGATTCAAACCCCTACTTAGCTATGTATTGCTACTACAGCATACCACATTTACTGCACATGCCACGGAGCTTACAGGATGGGTGTTGTCGCAAAGTGCTTCTAAGGTGAGGAACATCACCAGCCCTTGTCAATACTGGCATTGGGTGATGTAGTGGGTGGGAAATTTCAAAAAATATTTTACCCTACACACATTTACATTTGCCAGGGATGAGGTTCAAACCTCTATCTAACAATCGTTTCAGACTATTATGTCACATGTTTACCACATGCACCACTGGCCTTACATGGTTTAGGGTTACCAGCCTTTACTTCTAAGGTGGATGATATCTGCAGGACTGCTAAAGTATGGCACTGAGATGTGTACTGGTTGCAAATGGGGCCAAAATCTTTGAGGAATGGACATACATATGTACACACACAAACACTAGCCAGGGATGAAATTCAAACCCATACCTATGTAGTTATTGCTACTACATTGTTCCACATTTATTGCACATACCATGGAGCTTACATGCTTGAGAGTTGTGCCAAGGTATCTTTGAAGGTGAGTGACAGCAGCAGCAGTGCTAAAGGAGGGGTAAGGGCAGTGCTGTAAGTGTGAATGTTCACAAAATCAGGTCTCTACAAAGATACACACACTCTCTCCAACATAAACTCTCACAGTTACGCAGTTGCCAGGATCAAGATTGGAGCTCTTACCTAAGTAGCTTGCTACATTGTAGTATTATGGGGTTATCGCATGTGCCACAGAGCTTATATGCTGGACAGCTGTCCAAAGGTAATTTTGAAGGTGAGTCACATCAGCAGCAGTGCTAAAGGAGAGGTAAGGGAAGTGTTTTAACTGTGAATGGCCACAAAATCAAGGTTTTTACAAGGATACACCCACTCTTACATTTATCGGGATCAGGACTGGATTTCTTACCTAACTAGTCTGCTACACTATAAAGCTACATATTTATCACGTGTGCCACAGAGGTGATATGCTGATGAGCTGTCCAAAGGAATCTTTGAATGTGAGTGACATTAGCATCGGTGCCGAAGGAAGGGTATGGGAGATTTAGTGAGTGTGAATGGCCTCAATCACATTCATGTAGAAAGGCACACACACACACACACACACACACACACACACACACACACACAACTTTACATTTGACAGGACTGAGATTACAACTGCTACATGGATACCCGTTTGTACTGTAGTGTTACACAGTTATCACAAGCACCACTGACACTTTAGGGTTGAGGGCAACCAAAGGTATTTCTACAGTGAATGACATCAGCACATCATGTGATATAGGCCAATGGGATATCTAGTGGGTGGGACAGGCCTCACAATGGGATTCTCTCTGTCGCTGTATGTCTTTCTCTTCCCCACATCTCTGTGTGTGTATGTTTGACATATTATATCATGTTTGCCTTAGATATATATGTTTATTCCTATCCAATGTGTGTGTGTGTGTGTGTGAAGTATCAATGGTGTACTATTTGGTGTGTGTGCACAGACAGCTGCGAATAACCAATAACTGTAGTCCACTGTGTTGTGAGACATGGGATTCATTTCTCTAAGTGTGGGAGCATGCCCAGTATGACCTCCTATACTTAGTGCGTGCATCCATTCCAGGGAGGGTTGTACTCCAGTTCAGGGTTTTGTATGCTACAGCTACACCTAGCAAACTGTTTCTGCAGGATATCTGTAGATAGGTTGGCAATATGGAGTTTGTAACATTTGATATCAAATCTCTTTTTACTGTAATCCCGAACACATATGGTATAGACCGAATAAGGGAAATTCTGACGGAACATGGTCAGTACTCTGTGAGGGAGATGGAAACATTTTGTGAGCTTTTGGAACTGGTATTAGAAAATAATATATTTTTAACAAACAGATATACCATCAGACATCAGGGGTGGCAATGGGCACTGCAGTAGCTAATACATATGCTAATTTAACTTTGAGCAAATGGGAGGAACTTAGTATTTATGGTTAGAATAATATATATGCCTCAAAAGTTCTTTTTTATAAATGGTTTGTCAACGATACTTTTTAATTTGGAGAGGTGATAAAGATGACTTGAAAGATTTCCTTACTTACTTAGGTGAGACCACTGATTTTCTAAAATTTGAGATGAATATGTCTGACACTGGAATACATTTTCTGGATGTCAGGATTTTTCTAACTGCTAATGGTTTGGATACCTGTATGTATAGGAAGGATATGCATGCAAATAAATATCTTCATAAGAACAGCATGCATGCTAAACATACCTTTAAAGGTATTACTAAGAGTCAGTACATATGAGCTAGTAGACTCAGTACTAGAACAGATTCTTGTGTTAACCAAATGGATCAAATGACCAGTGAATTTTTGGCAAGGGGTTATGATATTAATGAATTAAATGGGGTTAGAGAAGATGTAATGAAATTAAGAGATGGACAGGCTAAGCCATTCTTTTCAAATCACATTAATATTAGTGATATACAACAACAGAGTAGGGATATACAACCCCTTAGATACTTAATGACACACAGTAGAGCAAGTGAGTCAGTTGAAAAAATTATTAAGGGTAATTGGGATATACTGAAAGCCATACCTGGCCATGAAAAATGGTTGCCTGAGAAACCCCTATTCACATATAAGAACTGTGAAAATTTAAAGCAACGTTTGTGTTATAAATACTTCTCCCTCAACAGAAAATGTTGTGTTAACTATAATACTAAAGGAACTGTACCAAGTTATAATTGTTCTTGCTGTTCAAGTTTTGTCATTCTAATGAGTTTGTTCACCCTGTGAGTAGGAGAACATTTATATTTAATTGTACTGCTACTTGCAATACATCATTTGTTGTGTACCTGGCTACCTGCACATTATGTTTAGGATTTTATGTAGGGAAATCAGCTAGAAGATTACATGACAGGATAATAGAACACAGATCAGACATATGCAGGGGTAAAGAGACTTTCTCTCTAGCAAAGCATATACAGGAACAGAGCACCTCACATCAGTTTGTTTTTGGGGTCATGGAATCTTTATATCCCAATATTAGATGTGGTGGTATTATTAATAAACTTGATACAAAGGTATATGAATGGATTGTTCTTTTACAAGCTGATATATATCCAGGTTTAAAGAAACAAGTGACCCTTAAACCTATTTTAAAATCTAAACACCAAATGATTAAGTAAAAAACCTTGGTTTATGTTTAGAGTTTTAATTTGTGATTTCCTTTTGCTATTACTGCTATTCTTACATAGGTTTTGCTTATGTTATATATACACTTTTAATGGATTCTCCTATTTTAATTAATGTGTTTGTGTGATAGGATGGGCTGTGTCACATGTTCTAATTTTAGTATTTAAATGGATGTTTGTTTTTTAATCATTTGAAACACTGAAAGACTCGATGTCTGAAAGCTTTGTTATTTTGAATAAACGGTTCTCGTTGTGAAGAGTGCTTTGCTGTTTTCTCTCCCCATAATATCGCCAGTTGGTCTTTGTAAGGTACCTGTGGCTAGTATTCTTAAGCCTAGACATACCTTGGTATCCACTGGGGTGGGTTCCCCTCTGTTAGTTCTGTGTGTAAGGCGTGGTGATTTGCTGTAGGATATCCCTGTCCACCCTATAGTGCTCTACTGTCTCCAGCTCATGTAGGCCCTGGTAGGTTATCCTGTGTCTGTACACTCTTCTCCTCCTCCTCACTGTGGGTTGGTTGTCAGCATTCTCCTCCTCACCACCTTCAGTCTCTAGCACATATTGATGGACTAAAGCAGCAGCCACTAACATATTTAGTTACTTTTGCCAGTTAAAAATACCTCGTCTGTGTAGACCAGTGGTGTAGAGTTTGCACAGTCTGTAGGGTGTTTACATAGTTTACATTAGTTTGCTGGGCTGCTGCATGTGTAATTGGCTGATTCTGATACATTCCACCTGCCAGCTATGCTAGTTCTCCTTAATTGCCTTCCTACTGCTGTTTCCCCTTCCCACTTCCTCCCTACTTAAGCTCTGAGGTGTGCCAAGCATACCCAGTGCTCAAATGTAAACAGTTCTGCTATTTCTTCTGTTTTTTTTTTTTTTTTTTTTTTTTTTAGGCCCGCTGCATGCTGCATACACCTGCTTAGCTAATGTAAGCTCTTTTAAGCAGAAATGGCCCTCCCTGGATGCAAATATGCTCTACATTTCATGGAATAAGACATTACAGCCTCAGACACACCCCCTTCTTAGCTAAGGGCAAACATGGGCCACAAGCTCCAATGAGGTTACACCTAGCATGACACACCCCCTTATGAAGTCATTCAGCTCTTATACTTGCACTGTTGTATTGCTGCACCTACACGGTTGGGTGTAAGCTGACTCTTTGAGAAAATCTGTGATTCAGTACAACTTCCCTCATTTGCATACCTCAGTGAGTGCATCCTTAGTTACTGCACATAGATGGACCTTTTCCCCTTGACAACCAATGCTCCCTCATATTGTTTACATTTTGCATGCCATTGACTATAATAGCAAAATGCAGAATTATCTTAAAATTGACTTTTCGGCACGATGCCATTTGCGCCCCGCTGCCCTAAGTTTAAATGGCTGTGATCGGCCAAAAAAAAAAAAAAAAGTTTAATTTAATAAAAAAATAAACATTTATTAATGCCAATGGCCTTATATTTGGCCATTGGCATGTGTGTTTGACTGTAATACATGCTTTCCATGAGCTGTCCTGCCTCCATTTGCTCAGATGCAGAAATGTATTCAGTTACTAACTGAATACATTTCTGTTTTGACACTCTTCCTGCATGGAGTCCGGCCAGCTTCATGGATTAAAAAAATCACCTAATTTGCATGTTTTTTACCAGCAAATGAGGTGATTTCCATATTTGCCAGTTTTCCATGCAGGAGCAGTTTGGGGCCGCTTGTGCATGTGGAAATGGCACTTTCCTGGATTGCTTGGCAGTCATTTTCCATGCAGGAGCTCCTACACTGTTCCTGCATGGAAAACAGCCATTCTTGAATCCCTGGGCATGGTTTAAATAACCAGCACCAACTTGGATCCTTTTTTTTATATTTTTAATAGGAATGCAAAGTGATTTTTTTGACAGGGATCAGAATAGGATCAGGTTAAGAAGTTATGACAACAGTCTATTTTAGTCATTCATATGTCAATATCATTCCATTAAAACCATTAGTTTTCACTTTTTTGGGATATATAGTCATGATATTCAAAAGCACAAATTAATAATATAGTGAACATATACTGTCATGTAGGTGATATGAGTCTATTTTACAAACTAATGTAATGTTTCACTGGGCAGGACATGTAGGTGTTCAGGGGACAGGTCCAACAAATGCATTCCTTCCTCTATAGTGGAGTACCAGAAGAGTGTGGCAGCATTGCAATGTGTGCCCAGCACAAAGTACTTTGGTAACATATAGCCTACACTGAATGTCCTGTAACATGACACCAGAATATTTCATATTATGCCAGCAATGATGACTGCAAGAGGTAAAGGTCCTCATATTCACTCTAAGGACAGTGCTGTTTGCCATATGGTGTTCACTGCAAGCAGTGTTGTGATGATGCATCAAATGGATACACACCACATAGTGCTCATGTGTCTCCAGTAACAGATACTGGTAACAGAAACGAGACATGAATATATTGTGAAACAATGAGATGAAGGAGATGGGCGTTATGTGGTCATGTAATATCTGTGGCACCCCATATCCATTTTTCTTTGTACATAAGCTGCATGTTTATGCACAGCATATTTGGCCATGTGTCGCAGTGACATCTGTGCAACATGTAGGCACAGCAGCAAAGCATGCCAGTTGTGTGATGCATTTATGTCCTTTCATGTGTCTAGAATAACTGCATTGTGCTATGTCTATGTCTATGTGATAGCAAAATATGGAAAACTGAGGTACTGTGTCCTGTCATTCTACATGTGACCATTTGTTTTGCTCATGTACTACTCATATATACATGATTAAGGGAGCAATACATGATATCACAGAGCATGGATGTCATAACTGTACATGTCTATGCCATTGCAGATGAAGGAACACATGGTGAAATTTCATGATATTATAATATGAAGCAGACAGTTTCAAAATGAGATGTGTCAGCCCTAAATGGGAAACAGTCACATAACATACACATCTGCAGTCAAGACTGTCATACCAGGGATGCATGCTAACATGGCAGTGAGGCACTTTGGCAATGTACATCACAGTTGTGCATGACTACACACAAATGTGCAAAAAAACACAAGGAGTATGCCACAACACGTAACATTATGTAATAGCCATACCTGACAACACAATTCAAAGGAATACAACATGGAATGTCAGGAGTCTGTGCTGTAAAAGTAATGTGCACATGATGACATACTAAATACTGTTATGTCTATAACTGCATGTTGCCATATCCAGAGCCAAATTTGTCTTAGACCATAACACAGGGTAGTGTTTTATCATGTATCCGTACATATGGGACAAAAGATAGATCATTAAATCTGACAAAGCTCTTTTAAGGGTGAAAGCACTCATCTATTTATTTTTCAACAAATATTTGATTTCTAAACAAGATATAAGTGCTTCATTATTCTGAACTCTCAGCTGAGCTTGTCTATAGTGCATGGGTCTTTCTCCTGATTTTATGACTCTAAGCCAACAGCTTTGTTCTTTGTTCCTCACAAGTACCATTTTCCCTGTGGTCTATTGTTTTTCATTACGGGAAGGAGATGACTTACCCCCCAAGGCTGGAAAACTATTGTGCCTCACTACATGGATCTCTGCTTTGTGGACCTAAACCTTGTCACCACAATAAACAGAACATGCTGGAGGGATATATTCCTGTCCCAGAGACTTCCCATACTCTGGAACAGACTACCTATCTATGTCAAACAGAGCTCCTCATTAGCACTCTTCAAGAAAAATCTTGATGATTGGATGGGAAATGGGAAATTCACCCTTGGGATCACTTCTGTGGCTCTGCTCGACAGGGGCACAGGAAAATAATTTTCTTGGGTGGCAAAAACCAGGGTACATTTTTTGGCTAGGATTCTATAGGCCCTAGGGCCAATAGCCTAGTACCTACCTATGAACCTATACATATATATATATATATATATATATATATATATATATATATATATATATATATATATATATATATATATATGTGTGTGTGTGTGTGTGTGTGTGTGTGTGTGTGTGCATGTTTATATATATATATATATATATATATATATATATATATGTGTGTGTGTGTGTGTGTGTGTGTGTGTGTGTGTGTGTGTGTGTGTGTGTTTGTGTGTGTGTGTGTGTGTGTGTGTGTGTGTGTGTGTGTGTGTGTGTGTGTGTGTGTGTGTGTGTGTGTGTGTGTGTGTATGTATATGTATATGTTAACTGCAGTGGGTGTTGTGTTTGTAATCTGCATACTGATATACTAGCTAGAAGAATAACATGGTGTGCTGACTCCTCCAAGGCTTACACAGTACCTAATGTGTGCATCTGTGCAGAAAACATATACATGTCAAATGGTACAAATGACTCAAGTAGATGAAATGTCTTGTGTCATTTGCTTTTACCATACTCTGTCAGAGACATATACAGCTTTGTAGCACTCACTCAATAACAATGTTCAGAGACACCATATAGTATATATGCTAACAGAGTACACATCATATCTTCTTCCTGTATAGCAGCATATATATCCACTGGTCCCTGCTCACAGGTGCCATAGAATTAGTATCTGTCTGTACAGAAATTGTGCTGATATTATGGTGGTATATCTGTATGATAGTTGTCTGCAAGTGCATGAGTCCCAGGTGCCCAAAGACCACTGTCTCTCAGCCAAAGATTCAGATGTTTTGTAGCTCACATGGGATATCTCTTGCTTCTGATCTCATCTACATACTCAATGAGGTGCAAAAGGTACACAGACAAAGAGTGAAGTTGCCACACCTCACCCAAACACAATAAATAACTTTGTATAAGGTAAATACAGCAGCCACAGGGAGGCAGTTGGCAGTGTGCCAGTATAGACTTACATTTATAGAATGGACTGAGAATGGGATTTAGGTTTATGGATGGGAAATTAAGCTTTGGGACTGTGGACTAGTGGGAGTTAGGGCATTTACCATATTGCGCCATGGGCTAATAGCATTCAAGTACTTGCAGTAGAGTCTATGGTAGACTCAATGACAGACATTGACCAGGCTAACCTCTACAATGGAAACTTAGCTAGGTCATGTGTGGCATGAACATCTGCAGGATGTGTTATCAAGTACGTGTATGGCACAGTATTCCATGACTCTGTCATATTCTATGCACTCTATGCACAAAGTATGGTAGATATGCAAATGCCATACATACTGGAGGTTACTAGACCAATGTGAACCAACAGAACAGTGCAAAAGGCAGTACTGATGTATGGTACACATTGTGGATGGTACATGCATAACACATGCCACATGATACCACAGTTGTCAATGGCATTATACAGTAAATGGTACATAAAATAAGAGTCATATAAATAACATACTCCACATATACCATTGTAGTAATATAGCAGAGTGCTATACACATGTGTTGTTTCAAATGGATCTGCCACCATGTGTGGTGCACATTATACACATATTTCATGATCAGTCTCCAAATAATTGTAGTATCGTGCACATAACATGTATACATATCTATCAAATGGAGAATGTACTGTGATGCAATACATACGCATATATTAACATGTACATGTCTTCAGAACCCTTGTTATACCAGCATGGAATGGGACCTGATGTATGTCAAAGTATAATAACATCCATGAACCTGCCATTCCTTTGATGTGTACTTTGTGGATGTTTAACATTGGGCAGTACATTCATCCTATTTGCCTGCACCTGGTCACCCCTACTGGAATGGACAAAGACGGGCATTATGTTTGCAGTTAGAAATGAAATATACACATGGTTTATGTGACATAAATTGCTGTGCACACTGTCCTCATCTACTTTCACCAACCTATACAGATGGCCACACACTACAGAGTGTTGTTCTTTAGCTGTCACCATGGCAAAATGCTACACACATCTAAGTGATGTTAGTATACTTTAGC
Source organism: Protopterus annectens (assembly GCF_019279795.1). Classification (NCBI taxonomy): domain Eukaryota; kingdom Metazoa; phylum Chordata; order Ceratodontiformes; family Protopteridae; genus Protopterus; species Protopterus annectens. Next base: position 780,818,673 of record NC_056732.1, on the reverse strand, counting down.
TGTCCATCATAGGCAACCTGGCAGCATTATAATGTCAGTGCCTACAGGACCACAGGTCATTTCAACAGATATCACTGCACATGGGTGTTTACAACTTACAAAAAAAATCACTGTTATTGATTATTGAACTGTTGTTTCCAAATAGATTTGCGCACAAGGATTACCAGGATAACTCGTCATTCTTTTCACACATGCATATTGTATGTTTGAACATTTGAACTGCTGACTAAAGAGTTCAAAAAACAACTTTTTGAACCTTGGTAGTATTTAGAAGTGTGAGATCATCTACTGGGAAACTGCCCTTTCCCCACTGTAGCACAGTCTTGGAGTTGGTATATATAATTAGCAAGGGGTGTAGGGAGCCCCTGAAAAAAATATATTTTTGTTTTGTTTTGTTTTTTAAATCTTTGTGATTTGAACTCGTGTTTTTGTATCTTTGTGTTTCAATCTCTTTTTTGGTATGACTAAGTGTTTGAACTTTGCATAATTTAATTACTTGACATACACTTATATATATTTGAATGGTATTGTAGCTGTTATGATGGGTGTCCTGCTGCTTAATCTAGTCCTCTAGCAGATTTTGGCAGAATTCCTCCGACCATTCCTCCAGTATAGGTCTCACTCCCATTTGATAATAGATGTGGTGGGCAATATAATTTTGATTATTGAAGGGGTTTCCATCAATACCCAAGTCTAACTTCAAATCCATCATAGGTCCCGTTCAGTGCTTAGACCTGACTATGTCTTAGAACTATGTCCATTTTTACTCCAGTTGTCCATGGAGCTGCTAACAGCTCACCATGTACAACCAAAGAGCATCCAGTTGGTCACATTATCTTCTTTTCAATTTCATGTGCTCCGTATATGAGCATTCCTGTGCCTGACATATGACTGACCTAGATCACTCACAGAGGACTTTCACTACTTTCTGGTACTGCTATCAAACTCACACTACCTGGTTTTACTTGGCACAGAGGTACCTGGTTTTATAGGTTCATAGGTTCATAGGTAGGTACTAGGCTATCTGCCTGAAGGCATTTATAAGCCTAGCCAGAATGTGTTGGCTTTCTCCACCCCCTTAGATTAGTTCCCTGTGCCTCTGTCCAGCAGAGCCACTGAAGTGATCCCCGGGGTAAACTTTCTGTTTCCCATCCACTCGTCAATGTTTCTCTTGAAGAGTGTTAGTGAGGAGCTCTGCCTAATGTAGATTGGAATCTTGTTCCAGAGCATGCGAAGTCTCTGGGACAGGAATCTATCCCTCCAGCATGTCCTATTTATTGTTGTGATGAGGATTTGATCCCTAGAGCATGTGGCTCGAGGAGATATGGTTTTCTTTAGTTGGAGCATGTCCATCAATTCTGGGTTGGACATGGCCTTGTATGTCAGGCAGAGATCACCTCTGAGTAAGCGGTTTCTTCAGTCGAGCTGCATAGGGCACCTGTTTAAGGCCAGTGATCCTCTTGGTGAGGTGCTTCTGTGGTCTTTCCAGCTGTTGCAGGTGTCTTGTAAGGTACATCCCAAATGGGGCATTGTACTCTATGATGGGTCTGATGAGTGATGAGTAGAGGGGCACAATGACCTCTTTTGATCTGGATGCAAACCCTTGTGTGATTAAGTGGGCCACATAGAAGGATTTTCTAACCACTTTGGCAATGTGATTATCAAAGGAGAGATTACTATCTACTTGGGTCCCCAGATCCCTTATTACATCTTCCATATTTAGGGGACTATCACCTATGTGGTAGTTTATGGGTACTTTGTTTCTTCCAAAGGGGAAGACTATGCACTTTTTGACATTGAGCTTGAGGCCATGATTTTGACACCAGGTATCCGTCTCAGTGAGACCTTTTTGGAGGATTCCTGGGCCAGCCAGAGAGTCAATTATAGCCCCTAGTTTGCAGTCGTCTGTGAACTTGGTCAGCCATAGACTTCCTGTGCTTGCCTGTACCTCTGAGACGTATATGCCGAATAAGAGGGTTCCTAGGACTGAGCCCTGGGGAATGCCACTTGTAACAGGTTTAGAGTCAGACCTAGCTCTCACAACTCTCAGCATGTGGGTTCTGTCAGTGAGCCAGTTGGCAACCCATCTTGTGACATAGGGATTTATGTTCAAGCTGGTGAGCTTGTCTATAATACCAGAATGGGGAATGGTGTTGAAGGCCTTTGCAAGGTCTAGGTAGGCTGTGTGTACCACCTTTCCCTCGTCTATAGCCTTGGTAACTGTCTCAAAGAAGAACAGCAGGTATAGGAGGCATGATCTTCCCTTAGCAAAGCCGAACTGGGCAGGGTCCAGTGTTTGGAGTTTCCCAATGTCTCTGTTAATGAGGTCCATGATGATGCACTCCATAGCCTTGCAGACCAAGCTAGTCAGGCTTATAGGGTGATAGTTTCCAGGGTCTGTTGTGGCTCCACTTTTGTGGAACAGAATAACCATTGCTGTGTGCCACTGTATGGGTACATAGCCTGAGGAGAGGCTGAGTTTGAACAGTGTGTTTAGGTGAGGGGTTAGTTCATCTTTGCGCTAGTGTAGGACACAGCCTGGGAAACCATCCGGTCCCATTGATGCTGCATTTTTGGCTTTGGAGATGGCTGTTTTAACCTGAGTGTCTGTGATTTCAGGGGCTCTACATTCTTCTGGTATGGTTATGATCCCTTTTGGGGGTGAGAGGGGGTGAAGTTTGCACTGAACCTGTCTGCCAGGGTGTTGGCAATATCGGTCGGTTCAGTGTATTTTGTGCCATTCTGCACTAACTCTGAGCAGATCTGAGCATTGCCACTTAGATTCTTGACATAGCTAAAGAATGCCTTGTGGTTATCTTTGGAGTCCTTGGCAATTTTTCTTTTGAAGCTAGCCTTGGATGATTTTATGAGGGATTGTAGTTTCTTGCTGATACTGATCAGGGATGTCGTCTCTTCTTAGGATTTTACTCTTTTCTGTACTAGTTTTCTCCTTCTGTTGTATAGCTTGTTTATGGCAGGGGTCCACCAGACTGGTTTCCTTTTCTTGGAGGAGTGAGTCTTGGTTTTGCTTGGGATAGCATGATCCATGCATTCTTGTAGGTGCCCATAGAATGCATTAGTAAAGGATTTTTCAGCTTGGACAGTGTTATCCTTTATCATGTGGGCTTTGAAACTTTCCACCTCGGTCTTAAGTAACGTGGTTTGCTTTTGAAATGTTTTTTGCAGTGGTTTCCTTGACTGGGGGTGGGGGCAGAATGTGGATATCCAGAGTGATTTGTTTATGGTCAGATCTAACCAGCAAGGGGTTGAACTCCAGTGTGGAACACTGGTCGCCCATGTTGGTGATGACCAGGTCCAATATGCTGTCACCTCTGGTGGGAGTGTTGACCAGTTGATCCAGGACGTTTGAGTTTATAAATTGTAGGAAATGTTGGGCAAGGGAGTTAGTACTTGAGTAGTTCTCCCAGTTAATGTTTGGGTAATTGAAATCACCCAATAGTAGGGTGTTTGGTATGACCTTTATGTTTCTTAGCATTTCCAGAAATAGTAATGGGGGTCCTGGGATATGGTGGGTGATCTGTAGCAAGCTACAATTTGAATTGCAGTTTTGTCCATTGTTAGTTGCACATGGATGATCTCTGAAGCATCGTGCTGTGCCACTAACCTGGAGGTGTGGGTATCCTTGATGAATATGGATACGCCCCCATCTTTTGTATTTCGGTCTGGGTTCTGTGGCCGAAATGTATGGTATGAGTTGTAGCCTGGTAGTGCTGGGGTGCTCTCCGGAGCTTTAAACCAGGTTTCTGTTACTGCACATATATCGATTTTTTCCATAGTGAGGAGTGCCTCGAGTGCGTGCATTTTGAGGTTTAGACTTCTGGCATTGAGTAGCATTACCCTCAGAGTTTTGTTACTTGTGCTATTTATGGTGGTGGGTTTGTCTTTTGAACCTTGCCTAAAAAAGGCACTATGGGGGGAAAGAGCCTTGGCCAGTATTCGAAAGCCTAAGGGTGACAGGTGCAAGCCATCTCTAACGAAGCAGCATGGCTTGTCGAGCATGTCATCCCAGGTGGACAGACACTCAGTCCCCTTTGAATGACACCAGAAACTTAGCCAGTTGTTGAAATTGATCATTTTTTCTTTATACCGTGGTATCATTCTTGGTGAGGGAAGGATGCTACTCAGGGTCATACTGGCCTGGGCTACGTGATCAGAGAGCTCTTCCATGTCTCTTTTCATGTAGTCCAGGGAGGTATGGCTCAAGTCCTTTACACCAACATGGACAATGACAGAGTCGTATTTGTACTTGTTCTGGAGTGACCTGAGTGCTTGTGTTATGTGGCAGATCCTGGCACCCGACAGGCAGCTAACAGTAACATTCTCTTTGTCCAGCCTAGTAAGTGGGATGTCAGTGTGTCTGACTATAGAGTCACCTATTACTAGTGTGTTAGATATGTTATTTTGCCTTAAGGGCTATGATTGCATGGCACACTGGTTTTGAGACGTATGTATTTCATGGTTTGTGTTGGCGGCGGAGGTTGCTTGGATGTGTGCTTTGGAGGTCTCTGTTGCTTTTGCAGATTTTTATTTAGAGCCTCCGAGTATATTTTCATGTATTTATGAGTGTTTTTTGCCAGTGCTGGTTTAATGGGTCTATGTGAGACTGGTGGTGTGATGCAAGTATTTCCCTACTACTCTTGACTGTCTGATTCAGTCTTGGGTTGAGAGAGCTTAGCCTCCAGTTTGGCTGTATAATTGCATCTCTCGCATGTATTAGTGTTTGGTGGTAGTAGGAGAGGGTTGTCTGTGTACATGAGGCAGTTGTAAGTTTGCCTCAACATGCCCAGATTCACCAGTTGGACTGGAGAGTACACCTGAAACTGCCCTTTGGACATGCCTGGATAGGTACAGTGAATGTTTTACTGATTGGCTGATAAGGTCGAATAGAGAGCCTTGTCCTTCTGTACAGTATAGGGGGGGGGTCTAGTGCTAGGGTTTATAAGTGCTTGCTATGAGTTTTCCTGAGGTATGTCTTTTTATCAGTTGAAATTAGAGACATTGTGGTATAGTTATGGACCCTGTCATTGCAAATTCCATTGGTTGATTGTAATGAAGGTGCTTTGCTAGGAAAATTGAAAATAATGGGATCACACATTCCAGTCTAATTAACCTCATTATTGACATTTGGTGTAATAAGCCTTAAAATAGCAAACTGCAACTTTTATGTATACGCTTCCTGCAAATATTTAACTGTGGTCGGTAATGGGCAGGCAAATTGTTTTTGGTGAGACTAGGCAGATTTGATCAAAGTTTTTATTCCTGTGTGTTTGCACATCAGTACAGACATTTTATGAGCTGTATTTACATTGTTTAATGAAAATTGCTCGGTAGTTACTGTTTGCTATATTGAGGAGATTTCAGTTACTGTCTCATGTAGCTTGACCATCTGCATTTACTCACATCTGTTGTATATCATTCACTTCCATATAGTACCTATATCAAAGAGTGAAGCATTCTTTTCAGCTGATTGTGAAGCATGTTGTCATCTATGTATCTGTATGATCCTGACCTTATCAAGTCAACATTTTGGTCATGAAGGTAAGCAATGTTGCTACCTATGGGGCCCCTGTAGTGTCTTCACACAGCTATGATACTACAGAAAGTGATATTTGCATCTGTTTATATATTTGCTCTACACTATGCAGTCACAGTTTGCTTATGGACACAACACATTAGTCTAATAATCTACTTAGACTGTTTATTCTTGCCTCCATGTGCAGCATTTAGTTGCGTAAATTCTTTGGCTATGATCCATGCTATCTGCTGTTGAAGGAATGTTAAATAATGAATGCAGTATGTGGAGACCTGTAATTCACTGTGGCATAGTGCATTTACATGTCAATAGGAACTATGCATATAAGCAGTGTTTGCATTTGTACATTCTTCCGTTTTGTGCTGTATCTTTGTAGCATAGTGTTACTGGAGGCATTGTTGTTGTACCTGTTTGTATGTTAACCTTCGTACTACCTCACCGCTTGTGGTTCATAGGTTCATAGGTAGGTACTAGGCTATTGGACCTAGGGCCTGTATAAGCCTAGCCAAAAAGGTACCCTGGCGTTCGCCACCCAAGAAAATAATTTTCCTGTGCCCCTGTCGAGCAGAGCCACAGAGGGGATCTCCGGGGTGAATTTCATATTTCCCATCCAATCATCAAGATTTTTCTTGAAGAGTGCTAATGAGGAGCTTTGTTTGATATAGATAGGTAGTTTGTTCCAGAGTATGGGAAGTCTCTGGGACAGGAATCTATCCCTCCAGCATGATCTGTTTATTGTGGTGATAAGGTTTAGGTCCCTAGAGCATGTAGCTGGGACGGATTGGGATTTCTTTAAGTGGAGCATGTCCAACAGCTCTGGGTTTGACATAGCTTTGTATGTTAGGCAGAGATTGCCTCTGAGTAGGCGATATGCGACGGACTAAAGCTGAAGTTTTTTGAGACGGTCTGCATAGGGCATCTGTTTGAGGCTGTAATCCTCTTTGTGAGGTATTTCTGTGGCCTTTCCAGTTGTTGTAGATGTCTTGTGAGGTACATACTAAAAGGGGTGCTGCACTCTATAATGGGTCTAATGAGTGATGAGCAGAGGGGAAGAATGACATATTTTTTCCTGGATGAGAAACTTTTTGTGATGAGGTGTGCCACATAGAAGGATTTCCTGACTACTGTGGCGATGTGATTATCAAGGGAGAGACTACTGTCCACCTGTGTCCCAAGGTCTCTTATCACACTTTCAGTGTTAAGTATGCTACCACCTGTGTGGTAGCTTGTGGGTACAGAGTTTTTACCAAAGAGGATGACAATGCACTATTTGGCATTGAGCTTGAGACCATGGCTTTGACACCAGGCATCTGTCTCAGTGAGGCCCTTTTGTAGGATGTCCACATCATTAGGAGTTTCGATTATGGCTCCTAGTTTGCAGTCATCTGAGAACTTCATTAGCCAAAGACCTTCTGTGTTAGCCTGTACTTCAGAAAAGTAGATACCAAACAGGAGAGGACCCAAGATTGAACCCTGTGGTACTCCACTTGTCACTGGTCTGAAGTCGGATTTGGAGTCTGCTACTTTCACAGTGTGGGTTATGTCAGTGAGCCAGTTGGCAACTCATCTTGTGACATAGGGATTTATACCTAGTTTAGTGAGTTTATTTATAATTCCAGAGTGGGGGATGGTGTCGAAAGCCTTAGTGAGATCTAGATAGGCCGTGTGAACCACCTTACCCTTGTATACGGCCAGTTGTTTCTGTAGTTCATGTAGAACCCAGCCTGAGATGTTGTCAGGTCCCATGGATGCTGTGTTCTTTGCTTTGGAGAGTGTGGTTTTTACCTGTGCAGCCATGATTACTGGAACGTTGCATTCTTCAGGTATAGAGATGGGCCCTTTAGGGGGTGAGAGGGGGGTAAAGTTAGCACTGAACCTATCTGCCAGGCTGTTGGCAATATCAGTTGATTCTGTATATTTAGTGCCATTGTGCTGTAACTCAGAGCAGATCTGAGTGTTGCCATTGAGATTCTTGACATAGCTATAGAATGCTTTGTGGCTGTCTTTAGAATCAGTGGTGAATTTTTTCATAATTAGCTTTAGAGGATTTTATAAGGGAGCTCATCTTCTTACTGAGGCTGACCAGGGAGTTCCTCCAATCATGGGATTTTACTCTTTTTTGCAACAGTTTCTTTTTTCTGTTGTAGAGTTTGTTATTGGCAGGGGACTACCAGATTGGCTTCCTTTTTTTTGAGGATACCATCTTGGTACTGTTAGGGATATCATGATCCATGCACTCATGTAAGTGCTTGTAAAATGCATTTGTGTAGGATTCAGCAGTCGTACCTCTACTGTCTGCCTGCATGGGGTGTCATGAAGCTTGCCACTTCTGTCTTAAGAAATGTGAAGTTAGCTTTAGAGAAATTTGTTACGGTGGTTTCCTTAATGGGGGGGGGGGGGTGGCTTGATGTAGCTGTCTGTGGTGATTAGCTTGTGGTCGGATCTGACCAAAGAGGAATTGACCTCTGGTGTGGAACACTGGTCACCCATGTTGGTAATGACCAGGTCTAGGATATTACTGCCCCTGGTGGGAGTGTGGATAAGTTGATCCAAGGTGTTGGAATTTATGAATTCCAGAAAATGTTGAGCAAAAGGGTTGGTACATGAGTAGTTTTCCCAGTTAATGGTGGAGTACTTGAAATCACCCATTATTAGGGTGTTGGGTTGTACCGTAATATTTTCCAGTGTATCAAGAAATGAGAAGTGTGAATCCTGGGGCATGGTGGGGGATGTGTAGCAAGTTACAATTTGGATTGCAGTGTTGCCATGAGTTAGTTGCACTTGGATAATCTCGGATGCATTACACTGAGCAACTAGCTTGGAGGTGTGGATATCCTTAATGAATATGGACACGCCTCCGCCTTTAGTGTTTCAGTCCAGGTTAGGTGGCCGAAAGGTGTGGCATGAATTAAAGCCTGGTAATGCAGGGGTGCTCTCTGGAGCCTTGAACCAGGTCTCTGTCACTGCACAAATGTCGATGTTCTCCATTTTAAGGAGTGCCTCGAGTGAATGCCTTTTGAGGTTTAGACTTCTAGCATTGAGTAGCATTACCCTCATATTTTGCTTGCTTGTACCTGTTACGGTGGTGAATTTGTCATTTGAACCTTGCCTTAAAAGGTACTATATGGGTGGCAAGAGCCTTAGCCTGTATCTGGAATCCCAAGGGTGAAAGGTGCACACCATCTCTGGCAAAGCATCATGGTCTGTCGATCATGTCATCCCAGGCAGACAGATACTGGATGCCCTTAGAATGACACCAGAAGCTTAGCCAATTGTTGAAGTCAATCATTTTGTCCTTGTACTGTGGTATCATTCTGGGTGATGGCAGGATGCTACTCAGGGCTAGGGTCATACCTGCCTGGGCTACAAGATCAGAGAGCTCCTCCATGTCTCTTTTCATGTAGTCCAGGGAGGAACATCTCAGGTCATTCACACCAACATGGATAATGACAGAGTCATATTTGTACCTGTTGTGGAGTGACTTGAGTGCGTGCATTGTGTGGTGCATCCTGGCACCCGACAGGCAGCTGACAGTAACTTTCCCCTTGCTTAGCCAGGTGAGTGGAACATCAGTGTGCCTGACTATAGAGTCACCTATGACTAGAGTGTTGGGTACGTTGTTATGCCTTATGGGCTGTGGTTGAGTGGCACACTGAGTTTCTGGGCTATGTGTCATTTGGGTTGTGTTGCAGGTGGAGATTGCTTGCATTTCTGCTTTGGAGGTCTCTGTTGCTTGAGCAGATTTTTATTGAGAGCCTCCGTGAATATAGGTGTGTGTTTTGGGTTGCTATGTGTGTGTTTTGGCGGTATTGGTTTTAAGGGACTATGTGATGAGTGTGTTGTGGTGCAAGTGTTTACTTTCTCCTCTTGACTGTCTAGTCCAGTCTTGGGTGAAAAGAGCTTTGATTCCAGTTTGGCTATATAAGTGCATCTCTCACAGTTGTAGTGTTTGATGGTAGGATGAGGCTGTTGTCTGTGCACATGAGGCAATTGCTGCATTGCCCCAAGATGCCCAGATTCATCAGGTAGACAGGAGAAAACACCGGGAGCTGACCCTTAGACGTGCTTGGATAGGTGCTTATTTATTAAGTACTAAAAATTGTTTTCCTCTAGACATATGAGGAAAGTTGAGTGCTGTAGTAATTTGTAGCTTATTTAGTGCTTACTATGAGTTCTGAACACATGCTGAGCTCAAAGATACAGATTTTAGTGCTAAAACTAAAAAACTGGCTAGTTCTAATGGAGAATGTGAAGAGCAGACTTTATGGTGCTGGGAATAATTTAACTCTAGCTAAGCGGTGATGCATAAAGTGTATTTTTTTTTTATATAACAGTAGCAAATGAGCAAACTGATTTAAACAAATTAACCAATTAACCGATAAAAAGCTAAAAACCCAGCCCCGTTCCAGTAGTCTTCGATCAGACAAGTTCTAACTGCACACTCCTGCCATTAGGGTGCAGGGGAACCTTCTCCAAAAAAAGATGGTCTGGATTAGTGCTCAAGTTATACAAACAAAGCTAGATTCAGTAGGTCTAAATTTAGTCTATGCTACAGCAAACAAGGCATACCAATTTTTCAAGAAGAAACAGTTCAAATAAGCAGGCACAATAAGCCTTTAGCCAGAAATTCCCAGCTCAGAAGGGCAGAATCTACTCTCTCCTCCCACAAGAGTGCAGACCACACCTTCTTAATGTAAAATAACTGTCCCGAATCCCAAGTGCTTAAACCAGAACTAATACACTTTTAGAATAACAGACACTAAGCCTTCAATCTCAAACTCCCAAATTTGAAGGATGTAAGCTATCTGTCCTGCCACAACAGTGCAGACCACAAACCTTTTAATGTAAAACAACTGGTCTGAAGCCCAAGTGCTTCAACCAAATGCTTAGAATAAGTTACAATTTAGTCAGGCTACTAACAAGCAGTAATAAATGCAACATAATAAATGCAATAAAGTAGGAAGAAACACAAATACAGTAAAAGCAAAACAATAAAGTGCAATTTTTTTATATAACAATAGGAAACGAGCAAACTGATTTAAACAAATTATCCAATTAACCAGTAATAAAGGTGTTTGTTGTTATCTCCTTTTTTAGTGAGTTCCAGCCAATAGGTCGATGTATCTGTCATATTTGATGCATATTTGTACATTGCTTTTACAGCTGCATAATATTAATGTCATTGTGCACCTGTTGCATCTGTTGGACATTTTTTACATGTACACTTCTCTGTTAGTATATATTGACATAACCATTTGAGTTGGTTTGCTTTACCTTTGTCCTGCATAAGTTTTACCACGGTAGACATGGCTGCTTTCCTGTGTACTGTCATGTGAACATTCTGTTTCTTGTTGTCAAGTTGTGTGTTTTTGTAATATCTGTTTGGAGATCTCTATGGCACAAGGCAGTATAATTTCACTGCACTGGGAAACTAAATCAATAGAGGACCTTCTTGTCCATTACTGTGGACTACTTAAAAGATGCAGTGGCAGAGTTTGGCACATGCCAATCTGGGAAGACATCAGGAGAAATGTCAGTGCCACTGGGGACCTTGTGAGCCTGAAGAAAACATGTCACTGACATGACTGACATCTCAACATGGTGTGCATGTTGAGAAGATGACTGGGTGGAAGCCAACATTGTTGATGGCCCTGCACCACCACCACTTACTGACATTCAGGAGTTCCTTGAATCCCTAAGGAAACAGGGTGATAACTGATACATAGTTAGAGGGGCAAAGAGATCAGTCTATATCAACATAATGATATGGCACACTGTTATTGCAGAATTTGTATGATTTATGTCTATTTATCTGTCTATCTATATGTATATATGTGCATGATTTTTATTCATTACGTCTCCAACCCACTAGACTGACATATGCAATATTGTCTACAAATGGTCAAACTAATTAAATTGGAAAATAAAAGAGAACACAGAGATAGCAACACAGTTTGGAAAGGGAGAAATACCACTCCCTATGAGTAGTGATCCCATAAAGAAAATATTGACATCCTACATCCTCCTTTTGAAATGTTCAGTGAAAGGAATGTATAGCAAAACAGATCAATATATGTTGTTCATAGGTTAATAAGTAAGCACTTGGCAGTCAGTCTGCAGACCATTTCAAGCCTAGCCCAAAATACTTTTCAAAACTTCCATCTAGCCTCAAGGAGGACATGACAAGATAGACCAAGGCAGAATTTGAGGCCACCCTGCATATGCCTAGGTTTACCTTGAAGGTGGCAAGGATGCTACACTGCTTCACATGTGATGGAAGTTTATTCCAGAAGTAAAGGATATGTTGAGATATTAATCTATCATGCCAACATGTCTTATTTATCTGCAGATGAAAGTTTAATTCCTTATGCATCATTATTGCTGAAAAGGAACAGGAGGCCAAATAAGATTGGAACTTTTATGGCTCAAAAGGCTAGGCCCAGATCTCTACAGAGGAATCTGTAAAAGACCGAGCACAGAAAAAGACCTGCCAGTCTCTCCTGATTAAGATTTTTGAGGTCACTGATCTTTTTGGTTATTCCTTCAAGTTGTGCAATATAATTAGACAAATACATGCCAAAAGGTGCATTATATTCAACAATAGGCAGGATAAGATATGAGTAGAGGGGAATTAAGACTTCTTTGGATCTAGTAGAGATACAGAAAACTAGGACTATTCTATAGGAATAAGCATTTCCTTTCCCTCTCTACTAAAAAGTGCTAGATTCAACTTGCCTACTTTCCTCCCTCCTATATGGTGCAGCTATACTAACCAACCTCCAATCCTCACTCAAATACAAACTAGAAACTTGCTATAACAAGCTGGCAAAATTTGCTACATCCAAGCTTATATATATATATATATATATATATATATATATATATATATATATATATATATATATATATATATATATATCTGGTACCTGTCAAATGTTTGAGCGCTCAAAATTTCGAACGTTACATGGTCGAGACCAAACGTTCAAAATTTTGAGTGCTCAAAGATAGACTTTCAATGGCACCGTATAGTACAGATAGGGAGAATTTCCCTTTTCTGCACTGAAGTGCTGTCTCAGAGTTGGTATATTTAAGTAAGGGGGGTGTGGGGGGCGCAGCACTGTAAAAGTGTTTTTCTCTTTGTTTTCTTTTTTTTTTTTATGTTCGAACATCCAAATGTCAAACATTTGGTCTCTACCATTTTGGATGTTCAGACATTTAACATAGACTCTCTCTCTCTCTCTCTCTCTCTATATATATATATATATATATATATATATGTATATATCCTGTATCTATCTTAATCAACCGCTCCATTCAGGAATCTATCGTACCGAAAACATGGAAATCCTTCTATACCACTCCTCTGCACAAAGGTGGCAACTCTGTTGAACCCTCTAACCATAGACCAATCACTATTCTCTCACAGCTCTCTATCCTTGAAAAATGTATACATACTCAACTACTGTCCTATCTCATTCACGAAAATCTCCTCACCTCCTCACAACATGGTTTCCATCCTAAACATAGTACTTCGACTGCCTTACTATCCTTTACTCAAAAGGTTGCAGAAGCTAGGGACAACAACTTTCTCATCTCCTGTCTATTCTTTGATCTCTCTAAAGCCTTCGACACTGTGTCTCATCCCATCTTTCTTAACAAACTCTCAGACCTAAACCTCTCTCCTTCTACTCTTGGCTGGTTCCAATCCTACCTTACTGTCAGAAAACAAGATGTTAGATGGCAGCAGGCTTTCTCACCTTTCCTTGCTGTTCAAACAGGAATACTTGGACCACTCCTTTTCAACATTTTTACCAACAACCTACATTCATCTTGCAGTCTCTCATCTTTAATACAATACACAGATGACTCTTCTCTCCTATCTATCTCCAGTACTATCACTAAACTATACACACTAACACAGAATTCCTGTATCTCTGTTGAAAAATGGATCAGATATAATCAACTAATCCTTAACCTGTAGAAAACTCAACTCTTCTCTTTCTACCTCAGACACTATCTCACCTTAAATCCAATGTTTCTTTTTCCTCCCTAGATGGCACCACTGTTTCCCCTGCCTCACACATCAAACTCCTTGGGGTAATAATTGATGACCTACTAAAATTTGACTTGCACATACAACAGGCCATCAAAAGAACCCCACCAAAAACTTGGACTACTTTATAGGAACAAAAAAATCCTTACTACTGTCACTAAATGAACTCTTGCACAGGCATTTCTCTTACCTAGTCTTCTATATGCTTCCCCCATCCTTACCAATATCCAGACTACCTCAATGAAGAAATTGGAACAAACATACAACAAATTTGCCAGATTTATTCTAAAGCAACCACTCCGTTCGCATCACTGCCTCTCACTAAACAAATTTCAGTGACTGGAATTTCCACACCTTCTTCTACAATCACAACTCCACACTTCCTTTTCCATACTCAACAACCCCTCTGCCCGCCCTGCTCTTGCCTCCCATGTTACTCTCTACTCTCCCATCTGGCATATCTGGAGTGCTGATCAGCATCTTCTCTCAGTTTATAAACCTAAAAGGATCACTGCCAAACTACTTTACAAACACTGTTTCTCACTAAATTGGAACAAACCCCATTTCCATATTAGATCCAACCTTTCCTTTCCCTGTTTTAAAAAGGAGTTTAAATCCCACCTACAAAACTTGAAATTATGCTATTGCCTTGACCACATGTAGTCTTCATCTGTCCTACTGTATAATCTATTACATCTCCTAACTTTCTTTCTCTATTAGTAACTTCTGCTTAAACTAACCTCCTAAACCTGCAGCTCTACTACTATAGCCCCCTTCTTTCTCTCCCCTTCTCATTCTCCACACCATTTATATCCCCCCACTTCCTAGTAATGTCTGTATGTTTTCCTTCTTTTGAACAATGATTATCTTTTTGTTTTTACTCTTATATGTAGTAAATTTAGACCACTGCTATCAGTGCAACCCTTAATGTTTACAATTTTTTCTTTTGTTTTTTCTCTTTATAATTAATTTATTATTTGCATGTTTGTTTTTAATAGTTTTTGTCCTATATGTTTATTTTTGCTTATGTTTGTTGGGAGTCTTTCCCCTTGCGTCTCCACTGAAAATGGGTTGCTTACTATCAGTGCGATACAAATAGTTAACAACCGTTTCTTTTTTACAATCATTTTGTATTGTGATTGTTAATTAATATTTGTATATTGTCACTTTATCTTTACATATGTTTGCTGGGGATTTTCCCCTCGGGTCTCCCCTGAAAATGGGTTTATTTGCAAACTCAGTTTGACTAACCCAGCTAACAAATGTGAAATAAATAAATAAATAAATATATGTACAGATCTACGGTACAAGCTCAAAGTTTCAAAACTTCAAACTGCAAATGGTTGAGACCATAAAATCTAAGTTTTAAAACTTCGAGCTTGCAAAGGGAATCCATTTATATATTTATATATATTCATACCACAGGGAAACTGGTACTTGTCAGCAACAAAGCTACTGGCTGAGAAATCTAAATAATCAAGAAAAAAGACCATGCACTGCAGACATGCTCAGTTGAGACTTCAGACTAATCAAGCAATTAGAACTTGCTAAGAAATCAGTCTCAGACAGCATCTTTGTTGCTCACAGGTCCCAGTTTTCCCTATGTCTATTTGTTTTTTCTTATGGAGGGAGATGTCATACTGCCATAAGCCTGGAAAACTATTGTGCTCCAATACAAAGATCTGTACTTTATGGTTTGTGACAGTTCCCTGAATGACCATTTCACTGAAAAAGAATTTGCCAAGTCAAAATGGCTGAAAATCAATTTTACCGAAAGACGATTTAATCATGGTTGCACAATAATGGAGAAAAGAGAAAAATACACTCAGTGAATTTCATTATAGCAAACGCACTTTAATTTTTTTGGGGGGCAAGTTTCATCTGCATCCCCCCATGTGGGATTAGAAGACCACCTCACTGAATGACAATCTCTGAATCCAAGTGGGTGAAAGCCAATTTCACTGAATGTTAATTTGACTGAAATTCCATTTTATTGAATGTGGTATAGCCACATGCAGTTATGCAATACAGAAACAGAAATTTATACAAGTGTGTTAAATGTGTGTTTTTCTCTTCTGTCTACTGTTGTACAATCATGGATGTAGGATATTTGAGTAACTGGGATTTGGGGGAGCCCTCTTTCTTTGGGGATTTAGAGGTGTTTACAGCCTGCAAAAAAATATTTCTGCATATTTTTCCTTGTGTGCTTTTGATTGAATCATGTTTCGGTTATTTTGAAATCAGTTGAATAATCTTTCAGTGAAACTGAATTTCAACCATTTTGATAGTAAATTATTTTTCTGTGAAGTACTCAAATGTCAAATGGGCATTCAGCAAATCAACATGAACCCATATATATATATATATATATATATATATATATATATATATATATATGTATAGAGACAGATAGCTAAATACAGCCATCTATGTATCTATGTATCTATATAAATCCAACAAATTAACTCCTGCACCAAATCAGTGATACAATAATGGTTCCTTTTGTTTGTAAAGTATAGGCAACCACAATCAAAAATATGGATTTCAGCAGATTTTACTTTACAAATAAAAAGAACTACTATTGTATCATTGATTTAGTGCTTTGTTGGATTTTGTATGATTCTCCATGCACTGAACTGTTTTGTAGCTTTGTACATATTATTTGTGTATATATATATATATATATATATATATATATGGTTCTACCTGACCGTCGACAGCACAGAAGACCGACGAGGGATTCGGACTCAAAGAAGATTGAAGAAGACCCGAAGACCGACGGTGTCAAATTTATCGACAATGCAGAAGACAACCGACCGACGACGGATGTACATACAACCGATGATGCGAGGATGCCGACATGGTGGTATGTGAGGTGAGTATGTGGTTAAGTCTTGCGCAGTGCGAGGTAAATTGGATTGACGGTCCGTGGGGGGGGGGTGGTTAGTAAGTTAGTTAGTTAAGTGAGCGATAAGGTGAGTTAGATAGGGGTGGGTTAAGTGAGTTAAGTTAGGGGGCGATAGGTGAGGGTTAGGTTAGGGGCGATATAGGGAAGGGTAGTGAGTTAGGGTTGGGGGTTTATAGAAGCGGTAGGGTTAAGTGCGTTAAGTGAGTTAGGGATTATGTGCGATAATGTAAGGACTTATGGTTTAAGGTGTTAGTTGTTTGTTAGGTGTGGATTTGGTGTGCTTGTGTTGTGTGTGTGGTGTGTGGAATGGGTGTGTTTTGTTTGTTGTTGTTTGTGTGGTGTTGTAATTATTGTTGGTTTTGTGTGTTGTGTACGTCGGGTTTCGTGTTTGTGTCGTTCGTGTTGTTATTCGTGTTTATATGTTATCGGTGATATTATGGTTTCATATATATATATATATATAGCTATATCTATATCTATCTACCTATACACACACACACACACACACACACACACACACACACACACACACACACACACACGCACACACGCACACACGCACACACGCACACACACACGCACACACACACACACACATATATATATATAAATGTATATGAGACGTTAATCCACTGGTCCGTCCAGGTCTTTCGTATGCATGTAACAGCTGTGGAGAGTCAATTATGTAAAATGACCTGTGTTTAATGCTGGTACTGTGCATTTGATCACCAATTCTGTACATCATAGTTATATATACACCTGTGTGGGTTTGTTGTATATTTAAATGGATTTACATGTAATGTAATGGTGTACTTTGTCTCCCTTTTTAGATCATGCTGGATAAATGTCCTCTCCATCTTACTCAACTGATATGGGTTTAGTAGTAATATTGAGGAAATACTCAACACAGAGCATGACACACAAGACACCAGCTTCAGTGTGTCATACCCACCATAGAGACAATGTGACAGTCATGTGACATTCAGGAACATTACACACCTGCTGATACCTTGTTTGGTAGGGAGGAAGCTACTGAGCACAACCGTCATGCCAACGGGTTACCTTTCTGCAGTGGCATGTGTGTCTACACTGTTACTGCAAAACTGCAGAATTTGCACATACTACAGGCAGTGCCACTCTGTCTGCATTTATGATATGTGTTTGTAGCCTCTGTAGTCCATGCCTGTGTGGACATGCATGCCTTGGTATGCTCCGTATCACTATAGACAGCATCTTTTCTCTGCATATTGACAAATGTGTCACATTTTCTTAACACACTTGTACTTCATATGTGCGTTAAGAAAATGTGACACATTTGTCAATATGCAGAGAAAAGATGCTGTCTATAGTGATACGGAACATACCAAGGCATGCATGTCCACACAGGCATGGACTACTTGTACTTCATATGTGCAGTGGTGGTGGTGCTGCAGTAGCGTTGTCGCCTCAGAGCAAGACGTTGTCCCGTTCGATTCTCAGCTAGAGTGTCTTCTGTGTGGAGGCATACGTGAATGGGGCATGCCTTTGTTGAAGGTTGTGCATCAGGGCTGTTAACCCGGTACGTAAAAATCCACTACCAATCATTAGCGGACCGGAGTTCCACTGTGGCGACCCCTAATTGGGAAAAGCCGAAAGACACAAAACTTGTACTTCATATGTGCATACCTATGAACGTATCCTTCCTTCCTGTAGACAGTAATGTCTGACTCCACACCTGACTGTCTCTTAGGTGAAGCCCTCTGCCTTTACAGTATGTTTCTTATACATTGCTTATTAGTGTGATATGTGCACCTAACCTACTTATGTGGCATACCAGTCCTGTCTTTCTTGATAGTTCTGTCAGTGGCTGTCTACCTAAGTGTGCACATATATTTAGATGTGATTTCCAAATCTATCAGTACAAACTGTTGTACAGAGAATGGCCATACTGCAAATATTTTACAGTACACTTGGGATATCCCATTGCCTTTTGGTGTATCCTTATAGTCCTTTTGTGTGGTACTGACTATTGGGTATCTATGTCAGGCTTGTATACCTACATATATTACCTTGAAAATGTTTGTGTCATGCTATCATGCCATTGGCTGCACCATATTACCCATAGATTAAATAAATTAATATAAATTTATATTATAATATAATGTAATAATATATAATAATATCACTAATAATAATATTTAATAATGTTATAGTATGTTTTTAATAATATTTATAATATTATAAAATTATTATAAATTAATTCTGAAAACAGCACTGGCATCTAGGAACAAAATTCAAACTATAAACCAATTTACTCTTCCTGTCCTAACTTACAGTTTTGGAATGAATGACTGGCCCCAAAACGTGTTGGATAGATTAGACAGGAAAACAAGAAGGATGCTTAATGCTCACCAAATGATTTATAAAAATCCGTGCATACCGAGATTATATATTCCTCATTCCGAAGGAGGTATGGGCCTCCTTAAAATTGATTACATGTATAGATCTGCAATCGTGGGACTGCACACATATCTGCTACCCTCATAGGACCAAACATAGTGAAAATTTTGAAACATGAGAATAAATCTAAGATGACTTCCCTGCTTAGTCTAGCAGAAGCATATCAACGTCAAGCAGGAATGCAAATCAAGCCAGAAGTAAATAAAATCAGGAAGAAATTGAATGTGCCAAAAAACAAAAGAAAGAATATAAGGTGAAGGACCAGATGAGAAGGCAAGAAATGTGGAAAATGCATAAATATAGTTGAGTATAGAAAACTTCTGGAAGAACCTCATGTTGATCTTGGTCAGGATTGAATGCAGGAATGGTAAAGGAGAGGCAAATTCAGACCAAAAGATGAAAGGTTGATATGGACTGCCCAAGATTGTGTGCTGCACACATATTGGTTTGCAAAGTCCATTGCACTTGTGGGAGAAACAGACAAATGTAGATTTTGTAAAACAGAACTGGAAACTGTCGCACACCTTGTTGCTGGTTGTGACATACTAATGGCAGAAAGACTGCATACTGAAAGGTATAATAATGTGGCAAGACTGTTGCATTGGGGATTGTGTAAACATTATGGTATTGAAGTAGCTGAAAAACACTGGAAACATGAGCCACAAAGCATCATAGAAAATGATGAAGTCTACATCCCATGGGATCACCCATTACTAACAGTTCAAAATTATAGATGCGAGAAAACCAAACAGAGTGGTCCATGAAAAGAAGACAAAAGTAGCACTGATCATTGAAGCTGCTACACCCAGTGAGTACAGTGCCTTGCATACAGAGAGAGACAGACAAAATCATAAAATATTAGGATTTGCAGGCAAAAATGAGAGCAATGTGGAAGAAAGATACCCAGACAGTTCCAACAGTAGTAGGAGCAACTGATCTTATAAGAAAGAATCTATAATCATATTTAGAAATGTTACCAATACATGTAATTCCATATGAATTGCAGAAGGAGTCATTACTGGGGACATATGGGTGCTGTGTAGAGCACTTCTGGCTGACATCAAAGATTGAAACAATACTAATTTCATGAACTTTAATCTTACTTTGACTTAGGAATAGGGTCCACTCCCATCATAGTAACAGAAACCTAAAAGACTTGGAGAAATGAAAAAGGCAAAAACCCACAGATATAATTCCTGTATATGTTTGCACATGTTACTGGGCATTTAAGTCAGGCCTGCATGCATGCATCCCTGGCTACTGCTTTGAGTACATGGAAAATACTATGTTCAGATATCTGGGCAACAACATTACTGGAGCATATACTCACAACATGTATGTGACAATACACATTTTGTCTGGCTACACATATAGGGTCATAGGAATCATAGGAAGTTATTAGGCTATTGGCCCTGAGGCCCTTACAAGCTTAGTCAAGAGTTAGCTCATGTTCCGACAAGTCAGCACCCAATGTCCTTGTCCAGCAGGGACACATGTGGAATCCCAGGCATGTATTTTCTGTTCCCTATCCAGTTATCCAGGTTGCTTTTAAAACGGGTTAATGAGATACTCTGCTTGACATGAAGAGAGAGTCTATTCCATAGAAAGGGTAGTCTCTGGGACACAAATCTGTCCCACCAACAAGTCTTATTTATGTCACAGACCAGGTTGAGGTCACGAGTGTAGATTATTTGTGTGGAGCTTCACTTGCAGATATGCAGCAGTCCCATCAAGGTGTGGTCTGAGATTGCTTTGTAATCTAGACAGAGGTCACCTCTGAGGAGTCTGTATGAGACTGAGTAGAGGAACAGGGCTTTTAGCCTATCTGTGTAGGGTTGTTTGAGGTCCTGGCTTCTCCTAGTGAAGAGCCTCTCTGGTCTCTCCAGCTGCTGCATGTGCTTTGTGAGGTACATGCTGAAAGGGGCGTTGTACTCAATAATGGGTCTTATAAGGGAAGAATACAGGGATATTATCACTTCCTTGTCCCTGGATGAGATACCCTTCTTAATAAGGTGTGCCATGTAGAAAGCTTTCCGTACAATGGAGGCAATATGTTGGTCAAAAGGCAGTTTGCTATCAACATGGGTGCCCAAGTCCCTCATGACTGATTGCATGCGTAGGTCATTGTTAGTAATGTGCCAATCTGTGGGGACATCATTCTCCTCAAAGGGGGTGATAATGATTTTTTTTTGGCATTCAGTTTGAGGCCATGTTTCTGGCACCAGTCATTTGTTGGGGTGAAACCCTCTTGGAGGATGTCCACATCACTAGGGGAATTGATGACAGCACACAGCTTGCATTCATCTTCCAGCTTGGTCAGCCATAGCCCACTGGTTTTGGCCTGCACCTCATAAAAGTATATCCTAAACAGCAGAGGCACCAAGACTGATCCCTGGGGTACACTGCCCATTACAGGTCTACTGCTTGAGGTGGATTCCCCGGTTTTGACTAGGTGGGTTCTATTAGTGAGCCAGTTTGCTACCCGTCTGGTAACATATGGACTGATGCCTAGTTAAGAGAGTTTGTCTATTATACCCGAGTGGGGAATAGTATCAAAGGCTTTGGCCAGGTCAAGGTATGCCATGTGCACTGTCTTCCCCTTGTTCATGCCTTTGATGACTGTCTCAAAGATGTCAACCAAATTTAACAGGCATGACCTCCCCTTAACAAAACCAGACTGTGTGGAATTGAGTGTTTGAAGGCTGCCAATGTCCTTGTTAATGAGGTCCATGATTTTATTTATTTATTTATTTGCAGTTTGATTACCGGGGAAGTCCACTAGGCTGAATTGACCAATTTTCAGTGGAGGACCGGGGAGAAAAGCTGCAAGATGCATTATACAATTTAGATACAACTGATAGTTAATATTAAAGATAATATTATGTAGAATAGTTACTCATAAATGCATTCAGTATCATCCATAGTTAACAAATTCATTAAGCTTGAAGGTAGGGAGTCACACAGTTTCATTTAAGGAAAACATATATGTGTTAGGTGTGGAAACAGTTTACATACAAACCTTTTAAGAAAATGTACATACGCTTTACATACACACATTAACAATAGAATGCTATTTACAATAGTTACAAGGTTGGGCTGTGTGATAATCCATTCCATGGCCTTGCAGATCAGGCTAGTTAGGCTGATGGGTCTATAATTACCTGGATCGATGGACACACCACCGTTGTGCAAAGGAATGATAGTGGTTGTCCTCCACTTGGCTGAGATAAACCCGGTACTAAGGCTTTGGTTGATTAAGGTGCCTAATGGTGCCACAAGTTCCTGCCTGAGTTCATGTAGGATGCAGCCTGGGATGTTATCGGGTCCCATGCAGGCTGTATTTTTTGCCTTTGAGAGGCAGTGATGACCTCTTCCCTAGAGATAATTGGAGGGAGCAGGTGCTGGGGATGTCCTGATTTACTGATGGGTGGTACAGAGGGGGTGCAGTTTTTACTGAATCTGTCTGCCATCAGGTTGGCTATATCTATGGCGTTTGTGCATGTGGTGTCCTTGACCACCAGTTCTGAGCAGATCTGAGGGCTTCCTTTGAGATTGTGGACATATGTGAAGAAGGTCTTATGACTGTCTTTAGTAGATATGGTCAGCTTTAACTCAAAGTTTGCTTTGGAGGATTTCACTAGTGCTCTTATTTGCTTGTTCAGGCTAAGGAGAGATTGCTTCCAATTAGGCACCTGTTCCTGCTTGGTCCTGGACAGGAACTTTTTCCTTTTATTATAGAGTTTATTTATTGCAGATGTCCACCAGACATGTTTACTCTTCCTTGAGGAGGAGGATTTTGTCCTGTCAGGTATTCTGATCCCAAGCAGCTATATAAATGCTTGTATAGTACTTTTATATAGGGTTGGACATTTGTTCCAGTTCCTATGGAGTGGAAGGGGGCTATGAAGCTGTTTATACCTTCCCTCTGGAGGTTGTAATCAGCTTTGGAGAGGTTTTTATGTTTGACAGTAGTAAGAGGAGGGTCAGGGGAGATGGTGACTTCAAAAGTGACCATGTTTTTGTTGGATCTTACCAGGGAGGATGACACTGTAGAGATGCTGCAATAGTTACTCATGTTGGTTAATACCAAGTACAATATATTATTATCTCTTGTGTGGGTGTTGACCAACTGGTCCAAGGCATTTACATTGAAAAAATCAAGGAATCTCTGGACATTTGTGTTTTGGCATGAGTAGTTCTTCCAATTTATGGTTGGATAGTTAAAGTCACCCTGGACCAGGGTAAAGGGTTAAATATTGATAGATTTGAACAGGCCCATATGAATGGAGTGGGCATTTTTCGTCAAAGTTGGGGGCCTGTAGCTAACTATGATTTGAATAGGGGTCTTGTCAATAGTTAACTGCACCTGGAGTGTCTCCTGTGCATCATACTGTTTGACCAGTCTAGAGGTGTATGTCTTTAGTATATATTGAAACTCCACCTCCTTTTGCTTTCCTGCCCATGGTTTGGGGCCTAAATGTATGATAGGATGAGTAACCTGAATGGATGGGGTGCTCTCTGCAGCTTTGAACCAGGTTTCTGTGACTAAACAGATGTCAGCATCTTCTAGGGTTATGAATCCTTATAATGAGTGCAGTTCATGTTTAGACTCCTAGCGTTTAGTAGCATGACCTTTAATTTGTGTTTTGATGAACTTTTCATGTTGGTAGTTTTAACCTCGTGGCATTACTTAAAAAAGGTACTGTGGGGGGAGGCCTTTGTCAGAAACCTGAAGCCCAAGTGAGACAGATAAAGGCCATTTCTGACAAAGCATCTTGGTTTGTCGATCATTTCTTCTCTGGCTGTCAGGTACTGGATCCCCTTGGAATGACACCAGAAACTAAGCCAATTGTTAAAGTCAATCATTTTTTGTTTGTATTAAGGCATCATTCTGGATGATGATAGAATGCTGCTTAAGGCTATGGACATACCTTCCTGGAACACATATTCAGCAAGCTCGACCATGTCTCTCTCCATATAGTGCAAAGAGGTACATCTTTAGTTACTCATAACAACACGGACTATGACAGAGTCATAAGAATACCTGTTGTTGACAGACTTGCATGCATGTGTGATATGGAGGATTCTCGCACCTGACAAACAACTAACCGTGACTTTCTCCTTATCCAGCCTGGTGAGGTGCACATCTGTGTGTCTCACAATGGAGTCTCCTATGACTAATATGTTGGGTTTTATGGTTAGGCCTTTGTGGCTGTGAGACACAGGTTTGTAGACTATGTATGGTGTGTGGTGTGGTGGGCTGTGGAGTTCGCATGTGCTTTTGCTTTGGAGGCATCTTTTGTTTGGGTACATTTTTGTTGAGGTGTGGGTGGTGTTTGAGGTATGGTGTTTGTGTTGACAGCCTTCTCAGTACCAGATATACTGGCTTGTGATGGAGAGAGCATAGACTTTAGGTTCTTAATGTAATTGCATCTCTCACAAATTGTGTTCCTAGGTTTTAGTAATAAAGGGTTGTCCATGTACCTGAAGCAGTTGATACACTCTCTCAGGATGCCCATATCAACCAGACTGGCTGGAAAAACCATAGGAAAGTGTCCATCCATATTTGTCAGAATCTGTGGGAGAGAGGCCAGAGAGAGCTAACAGGATAAAGGGTGGAAGATCTAAAATGAGTACTATTAGGTGATCACACAATTGCTACTAAGGGAAAATTTGTAGCTGCAATACCTAGCAATGGGTTAAAAACAGTGCAGCTGCGGTGTGCAATGAGCAAACAAGCCCAAACCAGCTCAAATGTGGAGTTTAAATACCACAAAATATAGGAGATTCTAGAACATAGAAATCTAGCCAATCCTGCTAGCCCCTGGTCTCTTTACCAATCAGCTTGTGCCAGACAATGTCCAGACAGCCCTGCTACTCTCAATAGCAGAGAAGATAGGCTCCTACCAACACAAGATGCCTGCCAGAAACAGTAATGAAATACAGTAAAATGTAGTTAAACAGTAATTAACTGCAGTAAATAGCAATGAAATACAGTTTAACAGTAATGAAATGCAGTTAATCAATAAACTGCTTTTTAATTCTTACACACACACACACATACACTCAAGAGATGTGTTCACTGCCTCCCCATTCATGCACATTGTAGCATACTATATGTATGCTAGCAGTTACAGCAAGTCACTTATAGATGTTCCTATTATTATGTTGGTATGATGCGCACTGATTGTGCATGGCTGGCATCACAATTTTTTTTTTGTAGACCTGTACATGGGTTACATAGTTGTGAACCAAACTTTACTGGGTTGCCAACACTTAGTCATTCAGCTGCAGTTTGCATTGCCGATGCTATGCTGCTAACCCACCTGTGTCCCACTGATCTACTAGTGGCACTTGTGGTTGTTCACATTTGGTTGCCTGGATTCAGAGGGTAGGTCATCTGTACCATGGACTGTAAAATATGTCTCACATGGTGACTATGTCTACAGCCTTCTGTGGTGCATACTGCACTGCCCCCGCAGATGTATTGAAAAACCTGTACAGGGGCTTTCAGCTCACCAAACAATCTCTTAATAGCATTTATTGTCATGGTATGGGGTGAGAGGATGGTTAAGGTGTTTACCCTACAGACACAAGGTGCAGGGTTTGATTCTCACATGAGGTAACTGGCTAGGCTTGAAATGGCCCACAAGGGTAGTTAGCCTGGTACTATGAATCTGAACCTGAACCTGTACGTGCTGTATTATGCATGTTCTCAGCAGATGTGGATAACAGTTTTGTGGTGGGTTCATCATCCATAGCTCCAGTGGATATCTGTTGTCATCAGTTGTCATGAAGTATTCATTACTTTTTTATGGCAAAGTACATTGTTAAGATATCTAATATGTGCATCCATATAGACATATATCTACCTAGGGATGACCTTCAAGGACAAATCCTTTCTCGAACATTGTCTGTGAGGTACTGTTTCTCCATGCAGAGGCATCATATACACTGACGAGGTATACTGACAATAGGGTTACTATGGGATCATTTGTTGAGCAGGCTACCCGGCAATTGAGAGATGGCCATCCATTCTGGTTATAGAACTGTAAGGGGTTTTGAATTGTTTATAGATGCTGGCTAGAGCTCAGAGGACAGGAGGAAGATTGCAGTGGTACAGGACTGTTTAAAAGCAGTTTGAAATTTCTGCTGTGGGCTGGGAAACCTTATATAGTCATGTTCCTTACAGCATAAGATTGCCTAACTCTTTTATAATATGTGATAAGCAGTTTGCTTGGGCAACCCTACAATATTGCCCATCTGCTGCTAGAATATCCTAAGGTCCAGTGCAATGAGTGACAGATAAACCTTTGTTCATAATGGCACAGGGTATGGTGACATGTATGGTGTATAAATCCCACTGACTGCCTGTACCAGCTCTTGGTCCAGCATGTATCTATCTAAAAATTCTTAGTCTAAGAGAGCTAGCATAACTGAATCCTATTTTACCACCATGTAGGGGCATATACCAGCCAGAAGCCATTTGGCCAGGTGTTCATCAGCTACGACCTATAGCACTCTGCTCTCTCTTAGGCCTCTTACTCCTCTTGCACTGAATTGCTGTATGCCTGCCATTCCACAAAAACAAAAAAATAAAAAAAGATGTATATTGTGTTTCACAATTTTCTGCCATTTTTCCTAGTTAGATCACTGGCATCTCTTGCTGACTAAATTTATTGGCACTTTTAGTACATGTACTGTTCCAAGATTGTGAGTAGCTCTGATTATGTTGATATTTTACCACATGATTTCCAGTTCACATGAACACAACTTTTGACTTTGGTGGAACTGTCAATACTACAGTTTTGGGCTAACTCTTGTTTGACATCCTGCACTTAGGGCAAATATTGTTTGGAATATGTCCAATAGTCTTTCACTGTAGTCATCTCTGTTTATAGAATGGCAATTTTATGGGTGCACTACCATAGGATCATGGGATCATAGGAGGTTACTAGGCTAATGGTCCCAGGGCCTTACAAGCCCAGCTAAATTCAACTCGAGTTTCCAAGGGTGTCTGAACCAGAAGAAATTAACAGCAAATGTAGGCGTCTTTATCACTCAAGACAACTTGGGCTGCCTGCTAGTATGCTTCTTATACCAAAGCACATCAAGCTAGAGACCTGAAGCCTCTACAGTTTTAGGGTATCTTAAAAGAATATGTCTGCTGTATTTCTTTTTTTTTTTTCTTTTTTTTTGTGGCAATGAATGCACTGCTTCCCAAGTGACACACCCTTCATTGTTCATTTTTGCTCTGAGAATTCAGGAAATCCACAAAAAAAAATCAAGAAATAACGATGAAAATGTTCACCTAAATATTTGCTTCCCTTTACAGACAGTTTGTTTTCCTGCATACCTGCTTGTGCAGCATAAGTGGTGAATTATTTTATTTTGATGAAATGATATGGTACTGAAAAAGAATGAATAATACTATCCATTCACTTCCCATGTTAGTGTATTTATTAAAAGTTACAGAAGTCATTCACTGAACAAAACAATGGACTATTCAGTTATGTCCATGTAATAGCACTCCATGCAAGTGGACTGAAATAATTTTTTCCAGACTCACTATAGCTTGACATTTTATGAAGCAATTATTCAGATGTAGATGGTTATATAACTAAGGTGATATATGTCACAAGATGCAGCAGAAAAATTAGAGCAACATAACTTTTCTCTGTTTTACTTCCTTGTAAACTTTATTCCAGGTACTTACATTTAATAAAATAATGAAATGAAAGTACAAGTTTGACAACAGGAGGAACTGTATACATTTGGTGGTGGTGGTGGGGGGTTGCTATTTTTTTAATTCGATGGCAACATATGCAATATATGATACACACCAGAAATTATCAGAATGGTCTGTCAGTAACATATTAAAACTAATGTAACTTCTAGCCTGGAGGTTTAAGAAATAAACCAGTATTTTTTTCTGCAGATTAAGTGTAGCAAGTTCTATTTTTACATTTAGACTAATATCAGAAATTGAAAACAGTAATGCAGTAAAAGTTAATAAAAAAGTTAATTTATAAGTAGAAGAAATTACCCTATACTTTTGTGGTTAAAATGGTTTTAGTTATATCAATATTCTTGCCAGAACTATATATTAAGTTAATAATTTATTCAGCCTGCAGTCAGAATATTTTAGATATAATCTAAGTTATTGCTCTTGCTGTGTACAGATAGTTTATAGATTCTTACTGAACTGTAACTATGATACCCATCAATGCATGCATAAAATTATATTTTCAATCCATGTAAGCCTGGCTGAGATTCAGATTGGTTTATAATAATATTCTAGCCTTACCAGATGACATTATAACACTTCCAATT
The DNA here is from genome assembly GCF_019279795.1 of Protopterus annectens. NCBI lineage: Eukaryota > Metazoa > Chordata > Ceratodontiformes > Protopteridae > Protopterus > Protopterus annectens. The sequence goes on along the minus strand of NC_056732.1, from coordinate 780,790,386 downwards.
TATCTTATAAGAATAAGATGTTCTTTACTGATATGCCAGTTCGTATGGTTTCCTTTTATTACAGGAAGTATATAAAATAAAATTTCTTGTTTTTAGCATACTAATCCTTTTCAAATATCTTTCAAAGATCTTTAGATATAGTGGATTCTTCAGACTGTTCAAAATATACATTTTAATTGTCTGGTATGATTACCACTATATATTTTAATTTCTTAATGTATGTTTTGATGTTTGATCTCTCTGTATATACTTGCAAATTACATTAACTTACTGATTACACAAATTAAATGAAATCAGTAATTGCATTAGCCTATTGATTACTAAAAGTAAAAGAATTCAAAGATACTGTCCAATAAAGACTCAATTATTGTATAATAAATGAATGATGCTTTTTGTTAGGGTCGGAAGTAAATGTATTGTTTGTTGAATGTAATTATAAACTTAAATCTAATTCCATTATAGTAGTCTTCAGTTATAAATTTGTTGCGCGTTAATGAACACCTCTGTAAAATCCTTAGATGAAATTGGAACCAATGGAATCCACATCCAGTCATCAAGTTCCTTTACCTAAATCCTGGGTAACAAGCCACACAATACTTAGGATGAAAACATTGTTGACTGCTTTCCTGGAAAATCACTACTGGTGAAATGTCAACATGTCAGTGTGAAAACTGGCAGCTATTCCTTTGTTTTGGGAGATTTATCATGCCTTCATGTTTGTGTGACCATAGAGTTGGCATACATGGGTTTGGGGTGTGTTGGGTGCTTTTTTCCCTCCATATTAGAGGTTTCATGGGGCTTTCTCTCCAAAACAAAATATGTTTACTTCAAAATTTTGCTTTCTTGTATTTTAGGTATTTGTTTTCAGTATTATTGTTCACAAATTTTAACCACTCGGGATTTAGTAGTGAAGCTAAACACTGTATCATCCAATAATCTAATTTCTGTTTAAAATTTGTTATGGTATCAGGAATTCCTTGTGTTATATAAAAGTGAATTTTGTGATATTAAATGGTTTGATCCTGTTCACACTCCTGTTAAATCTTATAGTTTTTATGCCATTTATTTCTAAAACATTCTTAAAATCCTAAATTCAGTAATGCTTGTAACACGTCATACTGAAATGCACTACATGCAAGTATTATAGCTCCATTTTCTCACATGTTTGTATAATTATATGCTGTTAAGGTAAGATTGTTTTCAGTGAATTTCCATTAGTTCATAGGTTCATAGAGGATTACTAGGCTAATGGCTCAATACCCCTTACAAGCCTAGCCATTTGCTATCCGAATTCTATCTGATTTTTGTTCAATAATGGCTAGAGGATGGCTTAGGTTTGTGCCTATGCCTTTGAGTATTTTACAAACTGCTCCTGTCCATGAGGGACATGGGTGCCACCCCTGTACTTTTACAAGTCTCGTTAGATTATGTTTGTTCTAGAAGCAAAAAGCATTGTTATATTCCAAGATGTATCTGATGTATGTTTTGTACAATTCAACCAGATGTTTTTCCTCATGCAAGGAGATAGTCTTCAGTAATAGATCTAGTCCTGCCATTGCTTTTATCACTATTGAATTTAATATTTAGAATAAGGCCACTTTGAGTTAATATTATTCATAAATCTTTGTTTTCATCAACTTCTGATACTACAATGCCTTGCATTATTACTATTTGTTTAGCAAGCCTCTTTTCAAAATACACAATGTTACATTTAAGGTATATCTGATATCCATGTTTTCAGCTCAAGAACACATTTCATGTAGATACCTAACAATGCTGTTGGAGTCATTCTCATTTAAAATAATAAGTTCTAACTTGCAATCATCTGCATATTTGTTTATCCAGCATTTACTAATTACTGGAATTGTTTCAAAGAATGTGGTAAATAATAAAGGTCCCCATAGTGAACCCTGGGGTACAGCAGAGTTTACTAAAAGAGGTATTACTCTTGAATTGTTTGTTTCCTGTTTGGCAGTCATTCCTTTTGATAAGTTAGGGATTATAACTACACTTGGATAATGTTTTATGCATGGTTTTATGAGGGAGGATGTTGAATGTTTTAGCTAAACTCAAGTAAATGCTTGCTGCAGACATAGGTTCATAGGTTCATAGGTTCATACTAGGCTATCTTCTCTAGGGCATTTATAAGCCTAGCCAGAGTGTGTTTGGCTTTCGCCACCCATTTTAAATTAATTTTGCTATGCCTTTTTTTGAGGTTAGTATACTGTGCCTCCGTCTAACAGTGACACAGAAATGATACCCGGGGTAAACCTACGATCTCCCATCCACTCATCAAGATTCCTCTTGAAGAGAGTCAATGAGGGACTCTGCCTAACCTGGACTGGGATTTTATTCCAGAGTGAAGGGAGCCTCTGGGTTATGAATCTGTCCCTCCAGCATGTCCTATTTATTTCAGTGCTGAGGTTCAAGTCTCTCGAGTGTGTAGCTCGATGGGATTTGGATTTTCTGAGGTGCAGCATGTCCATTAATTCCAGGTTGGATAGGGCTTTATACATCAGGCACAGATCGCCTCTGAGCAGGCGGTATGCCACTGAGTAGAGCTGGAGTTTCTTTAACCGGGCAGCATATGGCATCCGTTTGAGACCTTTGATCCTCTTGGTGAAGTACTTTTGGGGTCTTTCCAGTTGTTGCAGGTGTCTGGCAAGGTACATCCCAAAAGGGGCATTGTACTCAATTATGGGCCTGATGAGGGATGAGTAAAGAGGAACGATAACCGCCCCTGATCTAGATGTGAATCCCTTCATGATTAGGTGGGCTATATAAAATGTTTTTCAAACCACTTTGGCCACGTGGTTGTCAAATGAGAGATTGCTATCAACTTGGGTCCCCATGTCCCTAATTACTTCTTCTGTACTTAATGGATTACCACCTATGTGGTAATTTGTGGGCACTTTGTTTTTGCCAAAGGGGATGACCATACACTTTTTGGCATTTAACTTGAAGCCATGGCTCTGGCACCAGTTGTCTGTTTCTATGAGGCCCTTTTGGAGGATGCTTGTGTCGGCTAGAGAGTCGATTATGGCGCCCAGTTTGCAGTCATTTGCGAACTTGGTCAGCCACAGTCCTTCCGTGTTGGCCTCTGAGAAATATATACCGAACAAGATAGGTTCCAGGACTGAGCCATTTGGGAAGCCACTTGTAACTGGTTTGGAGTCTGACATGGCTCCAGCAATTCTAACCATGTGAGTCCTGTCCTTGAGCCAGTTTGCAACCCATCTAGTGACATAGGGGTTTATATTTAAGGTGGTGAGCTTATCTATAATGCCCGAGTGGGGTGTTGTATCAAAGGCTTTTGCGAGGTCCAGGTAGGCTGTGTGGACCACCTTCCCCTTGTCAATGGCCTTGGTGACTGTTTCAAAGAAATCAACCAGGTTTAAGAGGTAGGATCTGCCCTTAACAAAGCCGAACTGGGTAGGATCCAGTGTCTGTAGGTCCCCAATATCTTTATTTATGAGGTCCATGATGATCCTTTCCATAGCTTTGCAGACCAAGCTAGTCAGGCCTATAGGGCGATAGTTTCCAGGATCCGTTGAGCACCACCTTTGTGGAGAGGGACCACTGTTGCTGTACGCCACTCTTTGGGTAAATATCCCGTAGTAAGGCTGAGATTGAACAGTAGTTTTATGTTTGGGTTTAGCTCTTCTTGGAGTTCATGTAGGATGCAGCCCGGGACACCGTCTGGTTCCATTGATGCTGTGTTTTTTGCTTTGGAGAGGGCAGCTCTTACCTGATCATCTGAGATGTCAGGGGGCAGCACTCTGCTGGGATAGATATTTGCCCTTTTGGTGGGGATGGGGGGAGAAGTTTGCGCTGAACCTGTCAGCTAGGATGTTGGCAATGTCTGTGGGTTTGGTGTATTTTTTTGTCATTTTGGACTAATTCTGAGCATATCTGGGAATTCCCACCCAGGTTCCTAACATAACTAAAGAAAGCCTTGTTTTTATCCTTAGTGTCCTGTGCAATTTTTCTCTCGAAGCTGGCCTTAGACGATTTTATGAGTGCCCGTAGTTTTTTGCTAATACTGATCAGAGATGCCTTCCCTTTTTGGGATTTTGCTCTATCATGTAGTAGCTTCCTCCTTCTATTGGATAGTTTGTTTATGGCTGGGGTCCACCAGACAGGACGTCTGCCTTTGGAGGATTGGGTCTTGGTTTTATTTGGGATTGCATGATCCATGCATTCCTGAAGGTGTCCACAGAATGCGTTTATAAAGGATTCTGCGGTCTGGGCCGTATTTTCCACAGGCCCGGGGGCTTTGAAGGATTCCACCTCGGTTTTGAGGAGTGTGAAATTTGCTTTAGAGAAGTTTTTCACTGTGGTTTTCAGGGTAGGGGGTGGAGTCGGGATGTGAATATCCAGTGAGATTAGTTTATGGTCTGATCTTACCAGTGAGGGATACACTTCTGGTCTGGAGCATAGAGTCCCCATGTTGGTGATGATCAGGTCCAGTATGTTTTCCCCTCCTGTGGGAGTGGTAACAAGTTGTTCCATAGCATTTGAGTTTATAAATTCTAGGAACCTTTGGGCTAGGGTGTTGGAGCTAGAGTAATGCTCCCAGTCTGTGTTTGGGTAGTTGAAGTCGCCCAATATAATGGTGTTTGGAGAGACCTTCATATTTTCCAGTGTTCTCAGGAAGGCCGAGTGGGGTTCCTGGGTTTGGGAGGGTGGTCTGTAGTAGGCTATAAACTGGAAGGCAGTTTTACCCACTGTTAGTTGCACATGGATAGTCGCTGATGCTTCGTGCTGTGCCACCAACCCGGAGGTGTTGGTATCTTTGACGAATATTGATACTCCCCCTCCTTTTGCGGTTCGGTCCAAGTTTTGGGGCCAAAAAGCATGGTATGAGGTATAACCTGGTAGTGCTTGGGTGCTCTCAGGAGCCTTGAACCAGGTTTCTGTTACTGCACAGATATCGATGTTCTCCGTGCTAAGGAGAGTTTCGAGTGCATGCATCTTGAGGTTTAGACTTCTGGCATTGAGTTACATTACTCTTAGTTTCTTATCCCTTGTGATACCAATGGAGGTGGGTTTGTCTTTTGAGCCTTGCCTAAAAAAGGCACTATAGGGGTAGCAAGAGCCTTTGCCAATATCTGAAAGCCCAGGGGTGACAGGTGCAAGCCATCCCTAGCGAAGCATCGTGGCATGTCAAGCATGTCATCCCAGGCTGACAGGCATTGGATCCACTTTGAATGACACCAATACTTAAGCCAATTGTTGAAATTGATCATCTTGTTTTCATATTGTGGCATCATTCTTGGTGAGGGTAAGATGCTACTCAAGGTCAGGGTCATACCGGCCTGGGCTACATGCTCAGAGAGCTCCTCTATGTCTCTTTTCATGTAGTCCAGGGAGGTACATCTCAGGTCATTCACACCAGCAAGGACAATGACTGAGTCATATATGTACTTGCCTTTGAGTGACCTGAGTGCTTGCGTTATGTGGCGGATCCTAGCGCCTGACAGGCAGCTCACCGTGACCTTCTCCTTGTTCAGCCTGGTGAGCGGGACGTCAGTGTGCCTGACGATAGAGTCACCTATTACAAGTGTATCAGGTGTGTTGTTTAGCCTTAAGGGCTGTGACTTTTCGGCACACTGGCTTTGTGAGCTATGTGTTGCATGTGTTTTGTTTTGGGGTAGCGGTTGCTTGGGTGTCTGATTTGTAGGTCTCTGCTGCTTAGGCAGATTTTTATTTAGAGCCTCCGAGTATGTTTTTGTGTGTTTATGTGTTTGGTTTGCTGTCGTGGTAGGTCTATGTGAGACTGGAATTGTAGTGAGTGTGGTTTCCTTCTCCTCCTGACTGGTTTTGCTAGTACTGAGTTGAGAGAGCTTAGCCTCCAGTATGGCTATATGGTTGCATCTCTCACATGTGTTGGAATTTGTTGGGAGGAGGAGAGGGTTGTCTGTGTACATGAAGCAGTTGTAACATTGCCTCAAGATTCCCAGATTCACCAGCTGGACCAGAGAGGAGATTGACAACTGACCTTTGGACATGCTAGAATAGTATTGGGAATTCCTTTATAATTGAAAAAAAAAGGGCCAATGGGGAACGAGGTACTCAAGGGGAGTTTGTGAGGGTGTAGTGCTTTTAATATTTTAGTGCTGACTTATATAATTGCTTTAGTGAGCAAGTGCCAGGTAACTTAAATGCAATGTGTTACAAGTAACTTAAATGCAAAAATGACAAACAGTAACTTTCTTTCAAGTGAAACAAGGAAATAAGTACAGTAAGCAATGCAGATATCACTAGGGATCCACAGAAGCGCTGAAAAGCCGCATTTTAGGTGGAATTAGCATTTCAGGGAAATAACAAGCAAACAAACAACAAGCATACAAACAAAGCTAGATTCAGCAGGCCTGGATCTAGTCTATGCTACAGCAAACAAGGTGTACCAGTTTCAGTAGGAAACAGTTCAGATATGCAGGCACTATAAGCCTTTAACCAGAAATTCCCAGCTCAGAAGGCAGAGTCCAGCCTCTCCTCCCACAAGAGTGCAGACCACGAACCTTCTTAATGTAAAATAACTGGCCTGAAGCCAAAGTGCTTAAACCAGAACTAATACACTTTTTAGAATAACAGACACTGAGCCCTCACTCAGCAGTTCACAACTTAGAAGGATATAAGCTACCTGCCCTGCGACCACAGTGCAGGCCACAATCCTTACTAATGTAAAACAACTGGTCTGAAGCCCAAGTGCTTAATCCAAAAGACTTAGAATGATAGATACACTTTAATCAAGTTACTACCAAGCAGTAATAAATACAATTGAATACTTTAAAGAATGCCTGGATTAGTGCTCAAGTTATACAAACAAAGCTAGAATCAGCAGGCCTGGATCTAGTCTATGCTACAGCAAACAAGGTGTACCAATTTCAGTAAGAAGCAGTTCAAATATGCAGGCACTATAAGCCTTTAACCAGAAATTCCCAGCTCAGAAGGGCAGAGTCCAGCCTCTCCTCCCACAAGAGTTCAGACCACGAACCCTTTTAATGTAAAATACCTGGCCTGAAGCCCAAGTGCTTAAACCAGAATTAATACACTTTTAGAATAACAGACACTGAGCCCTCAGTCAGCAGTTCTCAACTTAGAAGGATGTAATCTACCTGTTCTGCCACTATAGTGCAGACCACAAACCTTCTTAATGTAAAACAACTGGCCTGAAGCCCAAGTGCTTAAACCAGAATTAATACACTTTTAGAATAACAGACACTGAGCCCTCAATCAGCAGCTCTCAACTTAGAAGGATGTAAGCTACCTGTCCTGCCACCACAGTGCAGGCCACAAACCTTCCTAATGTAAAACAACTGGTCTGAAGCCCAAGTGCTTAATCCAAAAGACTTAGAATGATAGCTACACTTTAATCAATTTACTACCAAGCAGTAATAAATACAATTGAATACTTTAAAGAATGCCTGGATTAGTGCTCAAGTTATACAAACAAAGCTAGATTCAGCAGGCCTGGATCTAGTCTATGCTACAGCAAACAAGGTGTCCCAATTTCAGTAAGAAGCAGTTTAGATATGCAGGCACTATAAGCCTTTAACCATAAATTACCAGCTAGAAGGGCAGATTCCAGCCTCTCCTCCCACAAGAGTGCAGACCACGAACCGTTTTAATGTAAAACAACTGGCCTGAAGCCCAAGTGCTTAAAACAGAATTAATTCACTTTTAGAATAACAGACATTGAGCCCTCAATCAGCAGTTTCCAACTTAGAAGGATGTAAGCTACCTGTCCTGCCACCACAGTGCAGACCACAAACCTTCCTAATGTAAAACAACTGGTCTGAAGCCCAAGTGCTTAAACTAAAAGGCTTAGAATGAGTTACACCAAGCAGTAATAAATACAATTGAGTACTTTTAAGATGATGCAAAAACAAAATTAAATAGGAAGAAACACAAATACAGTAAAAGCAGATATATATATATTTTTTTTAGTGAGCAAATGAGATGGGCCCAGGAGTTACAGGACAGAAACAAATGCAAATGCAGGCCTTCAGATCAGAAAGTTGAGAGAGATGGAAGACTGCCCAAATGGCCAATAACTACAAATTCTGGGCCAGAACCACTCCTTATGTGGTAGACAGGTTATCTAGTGTTTATCACTCCCACTGATAAGCTAGAAGGCTTCCCTCCAACACAGAAAGGCTTGGGGGCTCAGAAGCTTACAAATAGTCCTGGATACAGCAAATCTGCATCTGGAACACTATTTACAGGAAAGGTAGGAAACAGGCTTACAATTTTTTTTTTCAGAAAAGTAGCAAAAACAGTAGTAAAAACAATTCGCATGCAGTGCAAGCTGGCACACTTGAGTATGCAGCAATATTATTCCACACACAGTTTGAAAAAATGTAATTAAATTAAAAAGGACTAAAAACAAGTGCAGAAAGGGTTTATTAGGTAGAATGCGGTAAAGAGATGGGACTGGGGGAGTGTCCTAGATCAAATCTACAGTAGGGCAGGCACTGCAAAAGCCACCAAATTTAAACTACAACCAAGAACAGGGAGGGGGGGTGGGGAAAAGTTTCAATAGAGATGTGAGGAATCAGAGTGCAAATTATAAAACCAAAAAAATATATACTGATCTCTGTATATTTGCAGAACACTAAGACAACAGATATCTAAGCAATAATTTAGCTCTATAATACAGAATAATACAGAAAAATATACTCAGCTCTATGACATTCCTTTATTCTAAGTATTGTCATCTGGTCATAAAATTTTAACAAGTTAGTTAGAGTTGATCTACCTTTGAAATACTAAGCTGCCTGATATCATGTAAATTATTTTCTCTGTTGTTATCTTTCATTAATCATAGAATATATCTCTCAAAACATTTACCTGATATTAAGTTCAAACTAACTGGTTGATAGTTCTGTGTCTCTTGTATATCCATTTTTTAAGAATTAGAGTAACTATTGACTTTTGTCATGTGGTTAGAACATGACAATTTCTTAGCAGGAATTAAATATTCCTATTAGTGATATATTAATATCATTAATTACTTGTTTAATAATATTACTGGGATTTTGTCCAGTCATACAGATGTTTTTATTTATAACCTCCTTAGTGCTCTAATTATACTTTCTGCTCTTAGGACAAGCATAATGAAAAGTTTCTAATTTTTCAAACATAACAATATTATTATCATTATGTAGTGCGATATTTGTAAAATATCCATTAAACTCATTAGATATGGTGATTGGATTAAATAACTTATCTTTAATTTCCATAGACAATTCTGGATTTATTATTTTCTGCAATGAATTAATGTACTTTTAGTGATCCTTTTTATTGTTTTTGCCTGTTTCTATTTGCATTTCAAAATTTGCTGTATTACACTGCATCTTATATAGAAGTCACTTAGTGGTTTATTTACTTTACTCTTATTATATTTAGTTATAGTCAGTTAAATAAAGAAGTAACAATATTATAATGCTAGACCTTTTGAGTTTTACATTCAGTATGGGAAAGGATGTACATTTTCTATTTTAGTAAAATTATTTTTGAAATACCAATTTTGTCTCTGCTTCTGGCCAAGGTAAGAAGTGCCTGTTCCTAAATAGCTAAAGTTACTACAAATGTATAACCCTTTATCTAGAACATAAGTGGAGTCATGCTACACTTATATATATATAGTGACATGGTCTATAATCTATTTGGCCTAACATTTTTAATGCAACCATCTCAAAATCATTATTCATTACTGCAGTCATTTTTTTTCTAATGTGGGAAGTATTGACCATAGTTCTGTTGGCTGGCTTAATTATGATTGCTGTCGATTTCTATCAATAGCTGGTTTGCCTTGATTTACTTGTTGACAATAATGTATTTTGGATTTATGAATGTACTATACTACATTGCTTTTTACTAAATTACAAGTACACGTGTTGCATGCCATTAATCTGCTCCCCGTGGTACTCCCATGAAAATGGATTCTTAAAGTTATACATTCCCAGTTATCACATGTAATAAATAAGTGAATACAAATAAAAGAGTCTTGTGTCTCCCAGTTGTTAGTTTCTGGTTTTAGCCTCTGATCTTCTCTTTCAGAGATACCTATATTGTGAATATTCTACTTTCTCAGTATTCATATTAGTACTGCTCAAACTTGTGACTACCAATTTGGTCTTCATTATACTAATGCAGCCAAAAATAAAAGATCTTCTAGTGAACTATGCCCCTATGGACATGTAGAGCACACAAGTGTGATAATTTTAAGTAAAGAGGAATGTTGCACTACATTTCTGAGGTAGCCCTTCAGTATAAAACATTGTCATTTCAAAAAGAACTCTGCCATGCCCCCTCACTTCCTATTCTAAATATTTATATTCATTTTAATGAAAGTGGGTATGAGATTTTCTTTTACCTCTCTTCAGTTATTGCTATACTCAGCCATGGAGTTTCATTAGATAGTTGGCCTTAATATTATTTTAAGTTATTTATTTGTCATTAGTAACTTCTCATGAGAATGTATTTGATAAAGTAATTTAGGTTGTAATGTTATATTCTGAAGAATTTCAATTGTTTCTTGAGACCTTGGTTATAAATACCCAAATAAAAGTTGAGCTAAGTTGAAACTATTCCTGGTTAGTGATACCAGTACAGAATCATCACTCCAAGCATGTAATATACCTAGGTCATGCAGACTAACCTGACATTTTGTTGATAGTTTTACACCATAAAGGAAGCTCAGACATCTGACAACTGCTATGAGTTTTTAGCAGTCTCATAAGCAAAGATAAACACATTTGTTAATAACTTTGTTCAACATTGACTGGAACACTTGCGCTTGTGAAACCCCCACAACCCACATAAACCTCTATGGGTTTACTTAAATCATAACCTCCCCCACCAGGACAGGAAAACCCAGTAACAAGAAAAGTACCGTAGACTGGATACTCATCAATACCCATCTTCAATCTTATAAATCAGGCACTTTGCCTGATGACCTAAGTGATCACTGTTACACCTATGTAATCAAGCTCAAAGTAGACTGCTCCTACAAACCCACCTATAGAACATTAAGAAACAATAAGAATTTTATTCTCACCAAGTCTCAAAATGAACTTAAGGTATGCAACTGATCAGGACCAAAACGTTTCCCCCTAAATGAAGCAGTAGCATACTTTAACACCAAATTCCTTGCTATTCTTAACTCTATTCTTAACTCCCATGCTCCCATCCACTCTATTAGAACCATTGCTAATATTGCACCATGGCTTTCTAAAGATACCAAAACCAAAATTTCACTCAGAAACAAAGCATGGGCCACCTACCAAAAAACAAAAGCCCCACTTGATCAACTAAGATTCAGACAGCTAGGGAATGACAAGAAAAAATTCATAACCTTAGACAAAAAGAACCACTACTACCATCTACTGCAAAAACACCAAAACAAACCTGAAACGTGCTGGGCAGGAATAAACACTACTCCACCCAGGCCAAACAGCCACTCCAACCCCATCAGCTTCCTAACAAAAATCCCCAGTAGACATTGCTAGTAACTTCAACAGTTTCTTCACAGAGACTATCCAGTCTCTAGCCAGTCAACTCTCTCCCAATGGCTCTAATTCTAATGTAGCCACACCCAGTACCCAAACATACTTTACCTTCCAACCTGTTCCTACTCAACTTATTCATGCACTACTTAAGAAACTAAGACCCACCACCCTAGCTGCCAACCTCCTCCCAGCAGACTATCTGCAAAAGGCTGCTGATAACATAGCATACCCATCTCAACCCTGATCAACAGAGCTATATCTGAAGCTACTGTACCCACTATATGGAAAATCTTCCCTGTCATACCTCTCCCTAAAGAAGGCAGTTCCACTGAACTGTAAAACTTTAGACCCATAGCTAGTCTGTCACCTCTAGATAAAATTATGGAGAAGTGTGTACACATACAGCTCATGCACTACCTCACACAGAACAAGCTGTTGTCCAGATTTCAGCATGGCTTTAAGCCACACCACAGTACTACTTCTGCCCTCCTGTCTTTCTCTAATATCATTAACCACAACTGCAGTAATAACAAACTATCCTCAGCACTCTTTCTAGATCTGTCCAAGGCATTTGACATGGTTGACCACAAAATGCTTATAAATACCTTGAAGGCCTTCTCCTTAAACAACCATGCACTGTAGTGGTTTCAATCCTACCTGCAGGGCAGGCAACAGGCAGTCCTATGGCAGGACAAGCTATCATTTTGCATACCCATCACATTAGGAGTCCTCCAGGGTTCGATACTATGACCCCTTCTTTTCTCCGTCTTTATCAATGACCTTCATTCAATCATCCCAGATGCTACCTGCATTCGATATGCGAATGACTCCACCTCACCAGCTACTTTATTCACACTAACCCAAAATACCTTCAATACAGTGGAACAATGGCTCTACAATCAACATCTAATCCTAAACCCCAACAAAACTAAGTTGCTCCTCTTCTCCTCCACATCCAGGACCCCCCTGCCATCCTTCAACGTAAGTGCTAACAATGGCACTATCATCTCCCCAGATGCCCAAACTAAACCACTGGGTGTCATAGTTGATAACAACCTGAAGTTTGATGCGCATATCAATCAAACTATCAAAACCATTAATAAAAAACTTGGCTCTCTTTACAGAATCAAACCTTTCCTTACCCCACTTGCTAGAACTGCAATTGCCCATTCCCATCTGCTATCAACTCTTCTCTACACCTCACCTCTATTCTCCAACTTGAACAAAACAGATCTTAATAAACTATCATCCTGCCATAACCACATTGCCAGGTTTGCTACTGGCACAGCCTGCCAGACACACCACTGTCACAACCTAAATCACCTAGGATAGCTTGAACTGACATGTCTACTGCAGTTCAACCAGCTAATAGTGGCACATAAAGTCATTTACCAACCAGAAAATACACCTGCACTAAAAAATATTATCAGCCCCATACACCAGCACCCGGCCACTGCGATCATCCACTAGACTCCTAGTTCAAACATACAAATCCAACTACTCAGCTGGGGACTCTCTGTTTGCCAACTCTGTTGGAAAAATATGGAACAGACTCCCAGCTAACTTGACCCTAGAACCCTCACTAACTCTATTCAAAAACAAGCTCAAGAAATACTTCAAAACTCATTGGTTATGTCCTTGCACTAACCCCGAATAGTGACCTCTCTATTTCTTAGGTGCTTTACCTTCAACTACTACTAACTTTTTTCTACCACTCCATTTCAGGAAGGGTCACTTGTATGACTGCTGCTCAGTGTGTCTTAAACCTGTATGTAATGTTATATATGTTTAACTTTGAAAGTAATGTTATGTTTTGTAACATGTTTTATAATAGTTAGTACTATGTGTATTAAATTCTGGTATTGCTTATGACTGTAATCTGCTGAAACTAGCATTTACTGAATGTTCAATGTGTATTATTATTATTTTGGAGCTTTTCTCCCCGGGCCTCCACTGAAAATGGACATGCATTCAGTCGGACTACCATGGTCAACAAATGTAAAATAAAATAAAATAAATAAAGAATAAATAAATAACTAGTATGTTTATTTAGAAGGGTACAGTGTTCTGAGGACTAATAGGTAGGCAGACAGAGGGAAGGTTGAGTGTCAGAATGCAGCCCAATGCAGCAATCATCAGGAAAGATATAAATACATTTTATCAGATTCTTCACATTCTTATAATTTCTTATTGTTCATACGTCTGTTCAGTACTACCAGAAACTTAATTAGCTTTTCTCCACCATTATTTCCATAGACCAGAAATACAGTACATTAATAACCTTTTTCACAAAGTAATTTACTTCTCATGTTACCTTATCTTTATGTTAAAAACTGTTTAGGATATGTCTTCAACCCCTTCCTATTACCTTAGCTTCCAAATTTAGCAAACTGAGACTTCCTTTAAAATATGCTTGAAATTTGTAGACCTTTACTAAGTTTTTACTAGTGTCAAAGAAAAATACTTCAAAAGACCAAAAGCATAAGGTTCATTTCAGGTATCTTTATTCTTGTGCAAGGAGACAAAAAATGCAGTTACAGAGTTTGTCTGACTAAATCAGGAAGTGTCACAATTATTATACCTTTCTTTCAAGACATTGACCACTACGAATGACGTAGTAGATAACCAGTTCACAATTCTGTTACTTTACAGATGTTTCTCACATTTCTAGCTGACTCTTCAAAGTTTAAAAAAGATTTTTTTAGTAAACAGGATGGCCTTGATGACCACCGGTCAATTATAACTTTCTTGCTATGTGATGTTACAAGTCTAGGTACTATGGCTAATTCAAGCACAATGCAAGTACAGATTTCTGAAGCAGTTCATTGTTTATAGTATATAACTTTCTTGCAGCTTGTGCACTTTTTCATTAGCACAGACAGAGCTTATTGTCCATAATGAATGGATCTACAGAAATTATTATTATTCTCTATTTAATTTCCTGAACTAGTATATTTCCAAGGCATAAACATGTATTTTGCTGTGTTTAACAACACACATATATATATATATATATATATATATATATATTTTTTTTTTATATTTTTTTGTATATGTTTTTTTATGTGGGTTCAGTGTATGTGTGTGTGCATATGGATATATACATATATATATATATTTATATATATTTTTTACAGTTTTTATATTTATGTATAGATATTTTATTATATACATGCATCAGTCCTGCTTTAATCAAGTCTATGTCTTTAAATCTAGAATTAGTTAATTGATAGGTGTGTTCATGAAATGGTATAAAGCATTTAGTTTTTGTTAAAGCAGTCATTGAAGTCTGAAGAAGCATTCTAGCAACGTGAAAGCACTTGCTTTTTAACTGCAGTGGAATAAAACAGAGTTTCAGTTCAAAGCTGTCGTGGTGTAGCCTCTTCTGTTGTTAAACATTGGATTTTTGTGTTCTTAAGAGGCTCCTTATCCAGTGTTGCTTTGGTTTTATTTTTCATGTATTTTGCTGTGCTAGCAAACTAGGTCAGAGTGCATCTTGCAGTGTCAGAAATCACAATTTCAGAAAAGCATGTTTTCAGTTTCAAATAGAACTAATGCTGCATATAGAATAAAAACGTGTTAATCTTCCCTTATTTAAAATAAGCATTGCACACATATGTTAATACATATTTTTCTAACATTTCCCCCTTGTTAATACTTTTTATTCTATTTCAAAAGCATAAACAGTTTGTTTCTTCTCCTAACCTCTTCCTTTGAGGATTTGCAGCTAAGAGAGTCATTCAGTTTAATACTTATGAAAATGTTTCCTTTTTCAACAGTTCTTCAATTTCAGTACTTTGATACAAAGTCTCAGAAACTGACATGTCTATAAAGTCTTTGATTAATTTTTCATGCAGGGAATACTACAGCAAATACATGCTCCTAACAAAAGTAATCCCACACAAATGGCAATCAGGATGTTCATTAGGATGGAACCCCCCCCCCAAACAAATTCTGGAAAAAGTCCATCAGTGGGTTTGGGCCTGGCCTGGTCATGTCTGACACTTGCTGAATCACTTCCAAATGATCGTTGATTTCATGTTTATTGTTGGAAATGAATGAACAACACTCGTCTTTGATTAAAGCGCACGTACCACCTCTCGCCACTAGGGTGAAGTCAAGAGCCATGCGGTTTTGAAGCACCACAGTTCTCATTGCATTCAGTTCATCAGTCATTAATTCAAGAGCAGAAAAAGTTGCATTGCTCATGACCTCGAGAAGTTTGGATAGCTTTCTCAGTTCCCAAATTGATTTAACTGCACCATATGCAGGGGCTATGCCAGCCCAGGATATGATAGTGTCACTCAAGTCCATGTGTGCTAGTTTACGTCTGTCTTTCATAGAGTTATGGTTTCTCCAGCCTGCTACGATCTGTCCCATGGATTCTCAGGTTTCTTGATTGGATTTTCAGGTTCCTTTGCGATGTCCCTGATGTTTTGAATTCTCCCATGAGGCAAAGCTGTAGTGTGTCATATGGCCGGGACCAGGTAACCCAAAAAACAACTGCCGGACCA
Source organism: Protopterus annectens (assembly GCF_019279795.1). Taxonomy (NCBI): domain Eukaryota; kingdom Metazoa; phylum Chordata; order Ceratodontiformes; family Protopteridae; genus Protopterus; species Protopterus annectens. Next base: position 780,774,353 of record NC_056732.1, on the reverse strand, counting down.
ATTCTCAGGCAACCATTTGTATGCCTTTTTCCCCACATATGAAATAACAGTTTTCTACTTTAGTATTGATATACACCTTCCCTGCATGAAACATTTTCTTATCTATAACAGACAGTTGCTTTAAAAGAACAGGATTATGTTGTATATCACTGACAGTTTTATGCAAGGACTCAAAGTATGAGTCATAATTTGCATCACAAATTGTTTCTGTATTTTTAGCATTTTTAGGTTTAATATAACATTTATAAGAAACAGTTACATTACATTTGCTCCAACCTACTTGAATCGTGTCATTCGTAAAAAAGCATACAATTCCTGTTTGTGTAACATGTAGGAATAATGCAATTTTGTCTCTAGATTTTACAGGTGTAGTCTCAAAAATCAAGTTTTCCCAAGTCTCATTGACCCCTAGGGGGACAGCAGCCATCAATAATCCCCCATATGTTGTTGGTATAGCTGTGCAAATCCAACAATTTGAAATATTAAAAGTCTCAGCATACACATATTTGATTGCTTGGTAAGTGTTAAAGTTCGGATGCTAGTCTATGAGTGTTGAATCACGTTTGTTCAGTCTAGCTGGTGTGGCTGAAGAAAAGAAAGGCCACAGCAAAAGCCACAGCAAAATGAACATTGTCACTAATGCAGTTATTAAGATGATTATGCAACACTGCTGAAGTCGTTCAGCATTTCTATTGTCTCTGGGTCTTGTCATTCTACTGCTGCTGTGTGTTAGCAAGAGTTTTATCAAGTTCAAAGTTTTTGACTAGTTTACAGTGTGTCAAATGAATCCAAGATGAATGTTCCGCAATCTTGACTGCTGTGGGCATGCTCATGACTTGGATTATTATAAGGTTCATTACTTGCTTGCTTTACCTTGCGTGAATAAAATACCTGTTTTTATAACATTTTAAAAGGATCTTTCGAGTAGTGTTTTTACGAACGCATTGGGTGAAACACTGCAGCTACCTTTGAAGTCCCCCACCTCGGATACCTTTGTGGAACCCTCCCTTTGTGGTTTTTACTTTTGTTTCGTACACAGTACTTTTGTTCTTGGCATGCTCAGCAGTACTTGATACGGACCTTCCCACTTTGGTGTTGTCCAATTCTTCTTTTTGATTGTCTTCACCCAGACCCAAGTGCCTGGGGCTACTGCTACTTCGGATGGTTTGGTTTGGTCTTTATCTGAAACAGAATTAAACTGTAAAAGATGTTTGTTATTCAGCATACTCCTCATATACTCTGCAAGTGTCCAATCTGCTTCCTGTTCTGCAGGCATGAGAAGCTTCCACTGAGGTATATAATAAGCTCTTCCAAAAATCTTTTCGAAAGGTGTCAATCCTTTTGCATTCGGAACAGTTCTCATGCTCAACAGTGCCAGGGGCAAACAGTACACCCAGTTCTTCTGTGTGTCTACCATGAGTTTTTAAGCTTATTCTTTAAAACTCCATTGTGCCTCTCTACTAACCCTGCAGATTGAGGGTGATATGCACAGTGATGTTTTAAAGAAATCCCAAAACACTGGCTCAACTGTTGTATAGTTTGGTTAACAAAATGTGTACCATTGTCACTGTAGATCCTTTCTGGTATGCCAAATCTAGGAATAATTTCTTTAACTAGGGTCTTTGCAACAGTGGCTGCATCTGGTTTACTAGTCGGAAAGGCCTCCACCCATTTGGAGAACATATCCACAATGACAAGGCAGTACTTTTTATTTTCACATTTGCTCAATTCTATGAAATCCATACAGATAGTATGAAACGGATACGGTGGTGTAGGGAAACTCCCTTGCTTGGGCTTTAATGCCCCTTGTGCATGATGTTTATTACAAGTGTGACATGACAGGCAAAATTTTTAGTGTAGTTTGTAAACCCGTACATAGCGAATACCCGATTCACTAACTGTACCATCCCCCCTGTTGAGACATGGCTCTGCCCATGGCTCAACAAAGCTGCATATCTAAATAAATTAGACGGTAATATCAGTTTTCCCTCTTTGGAGATGTACAGCCCTTCCTTGAGAATTGCTCCTCGTCTTTTCCATTTTTGTTTTTCAGCTTGTGTAGTAAGTGTCTGCATTGTTTTTAACATTTCTAAGTCTAAAATCTCAGAAGGTTGTAATTCCTCATTCAAAAGAAATGCTTCTGAGGCTGCTTGTTTTGCAGCTGTGTCAGCCCTCGCATTGCCGTTTGAAATCCTATCTTGTTGTTTTGTATGAGCTATGCATTTACAAATAGCTACTTTCTGAGGCAACTGAATAGAATCTAACAAATCTAAAATAAACTGTGCATGGTTAATCGGTTTGCCAGTAGATGTCACCATTCCTCGATTCGTCCACTGTTGTGCAAAAACATGTACAGTAGAAAAAGCATACTGGCTGTCTGTAAAAATGTTTACGCTTTTTCCCTTTGCTAAGGTACATGCCCATGTCAAGGCAATCAACTCTGCTGCTTGTGCAGATAAGTTATGTGGTAGAGGTTTTGCTTCTACAATCTCAGTATCAGAAACTACTGCATAACCTGTTAGGTTCTGTCCTATAGGACTCCTTTTGCATGAGCTATCCACATAATATGTCACCTTGGCATCATCCAAGGGAACATCTGTGAGGTCTTTTATAGGCAGTGTCTTTTGCCCATTTACCTGCAGGCAGTTATGGGGCGTGTCATCCACAGGAGTTGGGAGCAAGGTAGACGGATTCAAAGTAGTACATCATTCAATTGTCATGTGAGGTTGGCTCAGCAATATAGTCATACAAGAAAAATGCCTAGCAGGGGAAAGATATGCTACTTTTTCTTGCAGTAAAATGATTGCGACTGCATGAGGCACTCTCACTGTGAGAGGGTGGAATAACACTACTGAGGCTGAAGCCTGCACTGCCATTGCAGCTGCAACTACTGCTTGTACACAGTGGGGTAGAGACTGTGTCACTGGGTCCAGTTGTGATGAATAATAAGCAATGGGGCGTTGTTTGTCCCCATGCAGTTGAGTCAATACTAATGTCATATAACCTTGCTTGCAATCTACAGTTTGGAAAAAACATTTGTGATAATCTGGTAATCCTAAAACTAATGATGATACCATCAATTGTTTCAGTTTGCAGAAGGTTAATTCTGCTTCTGGTGTCCACTGTATTAAATCTTGTGCTGCCATAGGCTTCTTAAAAATCAGGTCAGTTAAAGGTGCAGATTCCAAAGCATAGTTTGGGATCCAGCTCCGACAAAAATTAGTGGTACTCAGGAAGGACATCATTTCCTTCTTGGTTGTGGGTTTTGGTGCTTGTAAGATCGCTACTTTTTTGTCCTCATCTAATGTTCTGCCATCTTTGGATATTACATATCCAAGGTATTTCACTTGTTTTCTCCAAAGCTGCAATTTATTTTTGCTTACTTTGTGTCCTTCAACTGCTAGGAATTTTAATAATGCTACAGTATCTTCCTTACAATCTTGCTGGGTAGGGCGGCCAGCAGGATGTCATCAACATAAAGTAAAATTTGACTACCTCTCGGTGGGATAAATCCCACTAAATTACTTGCCATTTCTTGTGAAAATATTGTTGGGCTTTCACTATAGCCCTGTGGTAGTCGCGTATATGTATACCACTTCCCCTGAAATGTAAATGCAAACCAATACTGGCTGTCAGGGTGTATCGGTATCGAAAAGAACGCATTGCTGATATCTACCACAGAAAAATACTTCTGTTGAGGTTTTAAATCATTCAACAAGGTATGTGGATCTGGCACCGTAGGTGCTCTTGGTATTACTGCGTCATTTACAGCTTGTAAATCTTGGACCATACGCCATTCTCCATTTGCTTTTTTAACTGGGAATAAGGGTGTGTTGCATGGCGAATCGGGAGATTCCACCAGTATTCCCTTCTTAAGCAAAGCTGCTATGATTGGTTTAATACCTGCCTCTGCATCTTTTCTCAAGGGGTACTGTCTCTTTTGTGGTCTAAATGCTGACTTTGGCATGATAGCAACTGGTCCTGCTCTGCGAATAAGTCCTACGTCTGACTTTCCTGTTGACCAGAGAGTTTTTGGTATGTCTAAAAAAGCTTTTTCTTCCTCTTCTAATAAGAGGGCTTCTCAGCTGCCTTTGCTGGACTGCAAGTGTATAGCTGGATGTGTTTGTGTTATCCATTTCAGTTTCTGTCTTTGTATTCCTTGTTCTGACAGTTCTGATTCTGTCAGTTTTTCACATTTTGTGATTTTTTTCTCCTAGGTCTATCCATTTTAAATCTTCCTATTTAGTTAAACTAACATGCGGTAATAGATTTGATTTATAAAGTGAAAAGAACTCCTGGGGTAATGAACAGCTAACTACACTGTTCCCTTTCATGTCCCAGTACAAATTACACAGTACTAATCTGTTTGCATGATTTCTAAACAATTATTGTTCATATTTTTTGTCAGGTCCTGGTGTATTACAATAATACAGAGTACAGTGCAACAGGTGTTGTATGTAAATACAAAGGGAGGGGAACTTACTGATAGCTATATTCATTAACTCTTCAGTTACTGCTCCAGGGCCAGTCGTAACTAAGTCCTGGCTGTACCAGTAAAATGTCTCACCTTCCGTTTGCACTGCAAAAGTATTAGTTTGTAGCTGTGCTCCCATACCCTGCATGGTTGGAACTACTGCTATGCCTAATAGTTGCATAAGATCTCTGCCCAAAAGGTTCACTGGGCATTTTGCAGAAACAACAATTTTGCTTTTCTGGGTTAATCCTGAAACAGGATCTGTTATTGTAGTGTTATGGGAGAGAGGCTCCCGATACAGCTGTCCATTAGCTGCTTTTACTAGTATAAAGTCATGTGATTCTGAATTTTCTGGTAGTTTGGAGGGGTGTACCAGGGTTTGTGATGCCCCTGAATCGCACAAAAATTTGACTTCCCACCCTTCTACCAGGAGTGTCACTTCTGGTTTTGTGTCAGCTAGATAGAGCTCTAAGCTCAGTAAGGCTAGGTCTAATATTTCGTTTTCTTCACTATCGGTAGCTTCCTGCACTTCTTCTATTATCACATTCTCTGCTCCTTCTATCACGTTCTCATTTATCCTTTCTCTATTATTCCTATCTAGTGATTCCTGACTTTCATATAGTCAGTCCTCACCTTCATCGTTTTTGTCTTCCACTGCTGCCTTCTTATTTTTCTTGCAATCCCTTGCCAAGTGTCCCTTTTTCCCGCATTTGAAGCACTCACCTCTTCTTTCTCCCTTCAAAGTCCTCTGATCGCTGATCAGATTGTTTGTTTCCCTGGGTATTCTTTTTGCCCTTTTGTCCGGACTGTACTAAATAAACTTCTCCATTCCACAGCAAATACTTGGGCTTTCTTTTTCTTTTTGTTATTAAAATGCCTTTCGGCATGTCTAGCATATTCAAGCAGTGATTGTAATCTGCTTGTACGATGGTCTACCATATGTTTAGTAATGAAACTTCTTATGGGTGCAATACTGCCTTTCAAAAATGCATTCTTTAACTGCTGCTCATATGGGGAATTTTGTGTCTGGTCTTCAGGCATCTGCATTCCACAGTGATTGTTAAAACATTCTAATAATCTGGCAAAATATCTATCAACAGTTTCACTTTCTTGTTGGATGCATTGATTAATGCAAGTCCAGTCTGTTCTAGGCTTCCATTTCTCAGAAATTCGGATTGTCAGACCTTTCACTCTGTTATCTAGTTCTGCGCTGCTATGTGGGAGGGGTCTAAGTGCAGCATCACGGGGATTCCAGTTGCCACTGATCATGTGTCAGTCTGGACCTACTATTTGTCTGACTACTTTTTCTACTTCTTCTCTGTTTAAGTGATAACTTAATCTCATGCCCTGTAAGTCTTCTAAGAACTTTCTAAAATTAACTTTTGGATGGGGAATTCCCTCTGTGGCTTTCCAGATGTCTTCCGGTGTCCACGGTCTGTATACTAAGAGAGTTGGGTCCTGCCCTTCTTGTCCTGCCTGAGGATTTGGTTCTTCTATGAGTGGTCATATCTCTTCTTCACTCATAGCCCATGAATTTCCATTCATTTAATATAATTCAATATCCCCTTTTAAATTACATGTTCATGACCTAGTCTCGATAGGATCTCTAACAAACGGTAGTGGTTTAATAGGGGCAACTGGATATCGTGGAGGTGGGCCAGTTTGTTCTTTTGCTTCATATTCCGGTAAGGGAGCTGGTAAGGGAACTGGAACTGGAGGGGGGTGGAGGGGCCGATGCTATAACTAAGTTATTATCCTCTTTGTCTAGAAACATTGCTTTTGAATTTTTATTCTTTTGTTCTCTTCGGTTTGCTTCCTCAATCCACCTGTGTGCCTGAGGAACTCCTAATTTACGCTGTTTTTTAACCCGACCTATAGAATCGGTTTTTAGCTGTCTAATAAGTTTGATAAGTGAGGATCTTTCTAGTTTCCCATCAAATTCATATTTATTAACCCATTTAGTATAATATCTAATGTTGTCGGCGCGCTGTGATTGCATATATTTTCCGTCTTCGGTTAATGGTGGGCTTTGGGGTCTTTTCGTTTTTGTGCACGTATTACCCATTTTGTTCTAACCTTTTAAATGTTACGTAACCCTTTTATTTTTAATGTGGTACCACCAAGTATTTACAGTCCCTTCAGACTACCTGCCTACTTATTCTGTTTCCCTGATCTATGACAAGATAGCAATATTTCTGTCCCTGAATTTTAACAAAATTCTCACAAAACAAATACAATCAAGTCCCTGATCTAAAACAGAAAAAAGTAGATTCACCCTACCTGAACCTCAGCGATTGGTCACTCACTGTTCAAACGGAACCCACCTTCAGTCGTAGATCAGAAAAGTGGCTGGCCTCTTTTGCACGACAGTTCAGTCGGAGGTCTTTCAATGAAGAAGATCCGATGTGGTATCTTCCCTGTGCAGTTTCATGCCACCTAGCCCATCTGATCCCAGGCTAAATGAGGGTTTCCGGCTTGAAGGACCAAAAAATGTAAAAAAAAAATACTTCAAAAGACCAAAAGCATATGGTTCAGTTCAGGTATCTTTATTATTGTGCAAGGAGACAAAAAATGCAGTTACAGAGTTTGTCTGACTAAATCAGGAAGTGTCACAATTGTTATACCTTTCTTTCAAGACATTGCCCACTACGACTGACGTAGTAGATCACCAGTTCACAATTCTATTACTTTACAGATGTTTCTCAGATTTCTAGCTGACTCTTCAAAGTTTTAAAAAAAAATTTTTTAGTAAACAGGATGGCCTTGACGACCACCGGTCAATTATAACTTTCTTGCTATGTGATGTTACAAGTCTATGTACTATGGCCAATTCAAGCACAATGCAAGTACAGATTTCTGAAGCAGTTCCTTGTTTATAGTATCTAACTTTCTTGCAGCTTGTGCACTTTTTCATTAGCACGAACAGAGCTTATTGTCCATAATGAATGGATCTACAGAAATTATTATTATTCTCTATTTAATTTCCTGACCTAGCAGAAAATCACCTGCTTTCCAGTACATTTCCAAGGCATAAACATGTATTTTGCTGTGCTAGCAAACTAGGTCAGAGTGCATCTTGCAGTGTCAGAAAGCACAATTTCAGAAAAGCATGTTTTCAGTTTTAAATAGAACTAATGCTGCATATAGAATAAAAACGTGTTAATCTTCCCTTATTTAAAATAAGCATTGCACACATATGTTAATACATATTTTTATAACAACTAGACATTCAATGACTGGAATTATACATCTCATAATTTTTGACCAATTCCTCTTAACTCTTTTTGATAATCTGTTTACATTTTAATCCCCTGATTTCTTAATATACAGGTTAATTCTTTACCGATATTAAATGAATATAAGATGCAACAGTTTACTTTTTACCATGTTGCTGCATGACTGAAGCACAATGTCTGTTCATCTGAATTTAACTGTCAAAAAGATAACCCCTGATATTTAATGGAACTTAACTAAAGATATTCTGAATAACATACATTCAGTTTAATTAAGTATACAACAAAATGCCTCACTCTCAAGTACTTTAGATTAAAATCAAGATGCCTTCTAACCTAATATTCTAATACTACATTTTACCTAGCAAATCTCACAACATTTTCCATTTTTTGAATATGTATTCTCCACTGAGAAAATATAAGGTACAGTATTCCCCATTAGGTAACTACCTTCTTTCTAATGGTAACCATGCTGGCTAGTTTTGTTGTATATCTTATCTGTGCTGTTCATACCACCAGAACCGTACTGCATATACATATATTTTAAGATTCATTTGCCAACAGGAACACACAATAATTTTGGATACATTATTATTTAATCATAAATGAGAATATCTGTGGAGCATGATTTATCTTATGTGAGAGAAGAACCATTATGCATTAAGGAATATGTGTAGGTAGTCTAGCAGGTTGTCCACCTCCTTTGATACTAAGATTAGAAAGCTGTGGTTTTGTCCATGCATCAAGTGCTTGGACACATTCCAGTACTGACACTGCAGTGCTGTACTTCAGATGAAAAGCTAAACCAAATTCCCATCTGTCTGCGCTTGTACTAGCTTACTAGAAGTTAAGGATCACAGGAGGTTATCAACGAAGAGTGGGGTTCTTTTATTGTGATTACAAAATAATGTATGGAAGGAAAAAAATGATGACAAATTTAAGTGGACTTTCCTACTGTGACATATTTCATTATGCGGACACACTTTTCCTCACCTTTGCCTTTAAATGGAACATACACCGAAACAATAATTTTCCATGCCATAATTTTGGATAAAACATAAACATTTATGCCCATTGCTAGTCCAGAAAGTGAAAACAAATCCATATTTCTAGCTGATGGTCCATAAGATCCTTAAAATACATACTCTATTTAAACAAATGCATACTTTATTCAAAAATTAAAAAGACCCCAAATTTTGTCCCTTCAATATCTACACAAAACATTTCATTTTGTTTATTTTGATTTATGCACCTTTTGCCATTTAGCAGGTAGGTTAAAATGGCCGTACCACAAAGCCCTACTCTGAGATTCATTAACAATCATGTAGATGCCACTCTATGCCTACACGATGTAAGCATGTTAGCATGAAGAGCAGCAGTGCCAATCAAATATTTATGCTGCTCATCACACCTACACAGTTACAAGTACCTTTCTGTGGCCAGCAGTAGTGTTTGTGGCCTTGGAAACATGCTTGCAAGCATGAGCAGGTAAGCAAAATGGATCACATAAAGGCAATGCTCAGATATGAGCATGTGCTGTAGCCCAGACATATAAACAGCAAGTACAGGGAAGGAATGCAAAATGAGGGGAAGTGAAATGGGGGAACTGTTGCACAAAATGTATTATAATGATCTAGTAATGTTGGATTGGGGAAATGTTAAAGTGTGCTCATATCGCACGGGCAAATGTGAGGAAAGTATATAGAAAGCATTTCTGACATAAAACCTGCATTACTGATGTAATGATAATTAATGTGAATGTCAATCCTGCAATTACTCATGTAAATAATAATGGACATGCTGATAAAGGATGTGCTAGGGACATAAAGCTGCAGTGTAACAAAGGGCAGTGTAAATGTGATATACATGTTAATTACATGCTGACGAGATAAAGTTACCAAACACAGAAGATGCATTATGGGATGAATATATAAAATGCAGTTATTGCATATAAGGATATTTATACATTGAATTGATGTATATAAGCTGACAGCACTATGGTGTTATCCATCTCTGTATTTATATACAACAACAAAAGGACCTCATAGACAGCTATAATGTCATGTAACTCATAAATGGACATGTTTATGCAAATAAATGAAAGTGGCACCAATAGGAAAGGGGTTTATCACCTGTGAGCATGTAATAGACAAGCAAGTGTTGTATGATTATATAAATGTTACATCCCAATCTGATATCAAACAACATACATAAGTGGCAAATGACAAGAAATAGCAAATGGCATTTTAGGAGACCAGTTTCGCTATTGCTGATTTGCAAACATGTCAGACATAGCAATACTGGGCATGCTCACATGCAATTACAGGGCACAGAAACATAACAACAATTCAACAGTAGCAATACAATGGAAAGTGTTACAACAGAGGACAAACCACAGTTTCTGATGGTCTGGCAGCATACCATACAGCAAGAAACTTTTATGGAATCACACATCTGCTATTAAGCTGTACATTGACACAGTAACAATTTCAGTATTACACACTTGTTTGAAGGAAGGCATACCATACAGAGCATAATTATCTCATGAATGGGCAATGCATATGAGGAAGGAATGACTTAAGAAACATTTGCATCATGTCATTTTGGAACACACACCCAAACAGATATCAGAGAGGGAGAGAGAGAGAGAGAGAGAGAGAGAGAGAGATAAATACTTAACAATTGTGGGCACCACAGAACAGCCTCAAAGGGCATACAGCACTGTTACACCATATAAGGTGTATTGATGACCTAACTGGAATGAAAATGCCTGAAAAAAATGCCCTTTGAGTGTATGTAAGTCGCTGCTGCCTGACAAACAGATGTTACCAGATTAAACACCTGCCTATTACACAAGGGTGTCTCCAGACTCCTGTATTGATAGGATGTGCTACATCAGATAGCAATGGAGGTTGTTACAAATACCTGAACTGAATGTGTGTTAACACAAGAGGCATGAATATTGTATTTATTTATTTATTGACATTTGTTGATCTGGGAAAGTCCACTGGGTCAGAATCCCATTTTCAGTAAAGGCCTGGGGAAAAAAGCTCTACAATGAGTAAAATAGCAACATTAGATTACAGTAGATAGGTAATTATACAATTTTAGAAAGAAATACTTTAAACTATATATAAAAAAATAACAATTATCGCATCATAGCAAACATTTTTACAAATCCTGTAGCACCTTCTATTTAACACAGACGTGAAGTTAAAGACATTTTGTAGAAAGAAGAAATTATATTTAATTCAATTTGACTACATTGCATTAAAAACTGAAATATACACTAGAACCCACTCACTATATTTTTTTCATCAGGCAATGAGTTAGGGAGAAATAGAAGATGGATTGGTCCATACCTCTCAGCTGTACAGATTTGTGCAGAATGTCCAGATTTTTGCCTTACATATTTGGCCCGTTTTTCATAAATTTGTAATTTTCTGGCAAATTAGTGGCAAATCATTAAAGACTAAAGTTAGAAAATTATGACAGGCATTTCAGCTTCAAACGTCATGCACTTCAGAAAATTCATGTCTATGCAAAACCTGTTATTGTATCAACTTTCTAAGTTTGTAAGGGCAATGTTTAAAAATTGTCCCTATTGTTGGGCCTTTGTCCCACTTTTATTTATGCCTTTGTCTAGATTTCTTGCTGTAAGAGGTTGAGAGGTATGGATTGGTCATTAGCGATTGGTTATTGCTTTGGGTAGAGGAGTACTAAGGAGAAGATTATGTGAGTCTGGTATTAAGGGAACAAGGACATGTGGGGGTGTTAAGATTGTAGCATTTTAGTGAGGACTTAAAAGCATTAAGGGAATCTAACAAAGTAATAGATGTCGGTAGAGCATTCCATAATTTAGCTATGGAATAGGAGCATAGGCTTTGTCCTACTGTTTTGTTTGGTTTTGATATGATCAGAAGTTGTTTATTTGTGGAGTGTAGACTTCTAGAGGGGGTTAGGGTTGAAAGGCTGAAAGTAGAGCAAGGTGTTTCTCTGGGTTATATACTAGCTTGTGAGCCCAAGTTAGCTGGATGTAACTGAGGTATTGGGAGAATTCATACCAATTAAGCATTTTGATAGCTTCGCAATGATGGGTATGGTGTTGCAAGCTGGAGGCAATTTTTGCAATTTTGTAGTGGCAGCATTCTAGTTTATTAAAGAGGGAGGAGTGAAGGTTTGTAAAGATGAGAGTACTGTAAAAGAGGGAGGGAAGTAGTAAAGAATTGGCCAGCCTGATTTTTGTGGGTCTATCCATGTACTTTTGATGCTTGTAGAGTTTACCTAGTTTAAAGTGAGTTATTTTTATAGTGTTAAGAATGTGTTGCTCATAGGAGAGTTTATTATCTATCATTATATCAAGTAGTTTTGCAGAGTGAACAACCTGAGTTTCCGTTTTATCTTGGGAGTAAATTTTAAAGTCTTGTGGGGTTGGTTTGGTGGAGAAAATAAGTAGTTTAGCTTTTTTTACATTTATAAATAATAGAGAATCATTAAGCCAGGTTTCTATGGATTTGAATACTTTTTGGGTTATTTTTAGGAGGTCTTGAAAGTTGTTGGAGGAGGATGTGATTGTGGAGTCATCCACATATTGGACAAGTGTGGTTTGAGGTGACATTAAATGTGAATTGTTTATGAAAATATTAAAGAGCAGGGGTCCAAGGATGGACCCTTGGAGTACTCCTATTTTATTTAGCAGATAGGTAGATTGTTTGATTTGCTATTTCACTGATTGTTGTCTGTTGTGTAAGTAGTTAGCAAATCAAGACAGCATTATGTAGGGTGCAGCCTATTTCTGACAGCTGTTGAAGTAGTTTGGTATGTGACACTGTGTCGAATGCCTTGGATAAGTCCAACTGGACTACTGACATTATTAGACCTGCATCTAAAGCCTTGTTAATGGTGTCTGTGAAGAAGAGGAGGGCAGAGGTGGTGCTATGAAATGGACAAAAAAACATGTTGTGTTGGAGTGAGGAGGTTGTTGTCTATGAAGTGGTTGAGTAGTTGACTATGTATACACTTTTCTGATATTTTGGAGAGAGGAAAAAGAATAGAGATTGGTCTATAGTTAGTAAGGTCATTTGTATTACCACCTTTATAGAGTGGAGTTATAATGGAATCTTTCCACATTTGTGGGATGGTTCCTTCAGAGATGGATCGTATTATTAGAATACTGATAGGGTATGCTATTGCGTCAGCTGCAATTTTCAAGTATTCTGGGAGGAGGAACAGGGTTTCGGTTTTTTGAAAAGTTTTAGAATTAGAGGTGGGAACAGGTTTTAGGGAGAAACTGTGGGTTTCTGGGATTGCTTTAGTGGCAGTTTCATGGGACACGAGATGATTGGAAGAAATTTGTATGGTTGCTTGCCTTATGTTTGTTATTGGTGGTGTATGGATTTTAGTTTGTATGAGGTTCAGGAATGAGTTTAAGGAAGGTATCAATAAAGTGGGATTTGAAAGTATGGGCTATATATTTCAGGGACATGTCAGGGGATGGAGATGGATTTTGAGTGGTTCTGGGATTGAGGAGAGAGGATACAGATTTCCAAAAATTCTTGGTGTTGTTTTTATGGATGGATAGCTGTTTTGAGAAATATTTTTTTGCCCTTGATGACTAGTTTTTGGCTTGGTTCCTGAGTTGTTTAAAGTTAGATTAATTTATCAGTCTCCTGTTACTGTGTCAGACTTTCCAGACTCTTTCCCTAGCTAAAAGTAGTAGATTTAGTTAACCATGGAGCATGACTAATTTTGTTTCTTTGTTCATGTAGGGGCATGAGAGTTAAGGGTATCTAGAAAGATTTTGTTAAAATACTTAACAGCTTCATCTAGTTGTAGAGAATGTAGAGGGCTCCAGTTATTGGCTTTTAGAATGGTGTTAAATGCTGATGGGTTGAACTTAGTGAGGTTTCTGGTTGTTTTGTAGATATGAGGTTTTGGTACCTGGGATTGGGTTTTATACATGAAAGCAGGTAGATGATCACTCAGGGAATCGGGGAGGGAGCTTGAGTTAGTGAATTTGTGTGGATGTGATACAAGGATTCAATCAAGGGTTATTTATTTAGTACTCTGGTAGGGCATGTGATAAGTTGTATGTATTTGTTGAGATTAATGCTATTTTTGGGGAGTTTAATTCTAGGTTTTTCCAATTTATGTTTGTATCCTCTAGTGTTATAGTTCTGGAGGCTATATTGTCTGGTGTCCAGGAGAGGAAGTCTTCAAGGGTGGGGATATTTTGCCCTGGTGGAATATATATATATATATATATATATATATATATATATATATATATATATATATATATACATGTGTGTGCGTGTGTGTATGAAAGTGATGCGAATCTGTCTACTGTCATTTATTTGTAGTACTGCTATGACTGTTTCCAGATTGTTAAAGGATGATGTGTGTGTGTGTGTGTGTGTGTGTGTGTGTGTGTGTGTGTGTGTGTATATATATATATATATATATATATATATATATATATATATATATATATATAAACAATCTGATTTAATATAATGTTGGAAAGGATCTACACATGTTACTGTCAACACAACACTGAGCATTACAATATGCTTACTTCTTCTTTGATAAGGAAGCTGTTTCCAACATGTAGGACACACACTGTCCCACAATTGAATACCAGTCTATCTGTGTAAGTATGCTATAAAAGCCAATACTCAGTGCACATGCCACAGGAGCACTCACAGGATGACATCCCCCAAATAAACATTTCAATGCTATGCAATCACAACCTGTGATAACATGTCATTGCACATCATAAAAATAGATATAAATAACTAGACATAATGGTTTTACATTATTATAACATTGCCCCTGTCAGGATCTGAACAGCAAACCATGTGATTCTACCGACTAAAGACATGGGGATGATCCAGAAGCATCACAGTGGAAGCATTGCAACTACTATGACAATCCACCTATGGTAAATTATTACATCAGATGTATGTGTGTGTTAAACAACCTCTGAGAGGAAAGGGATCACTGAGGACTCTCACACTGTAAATGGATCATTACAACTGTGGTGCATGTTATTCTTGCATTACAGTATAAGGCACAACAATGTTAAAGACACTGAACGTGGAAGTTGAAGACGTGAGCATTTGATAGCAGACAATACATAGATATTTGACAGGCTAGATGCACCATGGTAGAAATGTCAGTACAACTGTAACATATGTGGTTATTTGAAGCCATTACATTGTGTTTCTTCTGCAAAGGATATGTGCCCTTTGATTGCTGTAGTATGTCAACAAAAGAGAGTGTGCTGTCTTATTCCATCATGCCAGGGGATAACACTTCTTACATATGTTATGGAAGGAACATGAAAGGAAATGTTATCATTACTCTGACTAAAAGCATTGTTATGTGACAGATTGTCCTACCTTTTAGCAAGAGGGAAGACATCTACATGTGAACAAAGCAAATGTGCTTGACAACAGTGTTAGTGCCATGTACACTCACACTAACACAGACACAATATAGTCAGAGCAGTGCTTTGATGGATTTAAAATAACTACAAGATTACAAGCTAAACATCATTGTCTGAATCACAAGTGCCACACAGTCATGTTGAGGTACACCTAATGCAGTGCACAGTTAAAGGGATCACATCAATACTGTTTATAAGCTGGATGTTTATGCTAAAAAGTGCCTGAAGTGCACAGTGACACTGTATAGCTACACAGCATATGCTTTTTTGCAGACTAGTATACTGCGTATGAGGGTGAAAGACACACTCACAGCTGTGCTCAAACATCCTAATATGTAGTTATGCAATGTACAAAGGACACTATCAAAATGAAAGAATGCACGCTCCAAATGTGACATGCTGCAGGTATATTAGCAGTGTGTAATCATTGTGTGAACAAAAAGTTATTTTCTCTGGGGATGCAAAGATTTGCTAGTGTCACAGACTGCCACTGTAATTCATTCTCATAATTATAAATGTACATAAATGTGACTGCAAGCTGACCAATGGTATATGACAGTAACAGCTGTCATATTATTGAAGCAGTGATGGAATCAAAACAACTAACTATCCACTTACACCATTTATACAGCACATTATCAGCAGCCAGGGCCACAGGAGAATGATGAATACAATTGAAACACACAGCATCAATGAAGGGATGACATCAGCAGTATATTGCCATGGTAATGTATCTCATAACATTATTTTTACAGCCAGTCAGGACTTGTAAAAGTTGCAACTACAAATGTGTATAAGACAATCCAGACTTCATTGGCAGTCATACGTGTAGAAGTTAAGCACTGCTGTATTTGAACATCCTACCTATCTAGTTACACTTTATAGAGAATAGTATCAGACATGCAAGCACTGCAGGAGAAGTCTGACATTTAAATAGCTTCAGTTCACTTGCAAAACATTGATTTCATCAGTGCTTTGAACTGGGAGAGTAGGCAGACAATATAATGTAATTGTTTGCTGGTACTGATGCCACATAAAACACCTGTCACTGAAGAATGAAAACATCCTCCACTACCCCATTAAACAAATGTTTGCATCACTTTCCCTATAAAAAACTTTTAATGGATATTCTTCAACCCATTACACTGCTATTTGAATCATTAATGTGTGGACATAGTATTACAAAAAAGCAAAGTTTGCCTTATGTAATGCATTGAAAACTGTAATCATTACAGAATAAACAGTATGCGTCTCTACACCCATATGCTGCAACAAAATTGTGGATTTGAAAAATGGCTTAGGGAGTGGTGTAGTTATCTATGATTTTAAAATAGTTATCCAGAATACGGGGTGATTGAGCACATTATCACCTGACTGTAAACACCCCCCCCCCCCACACACACACACATGTACACACACTTTTTCCATGGTGAGTATTGAAACTCCTACTTATCAAGTTACATAATCTAAAGGACACTGTGCTAGTCACAAGCACCACAGGATAAGTCTGAGTTTTAAGTGGAGAGAGTGTACTTTTGTTGTCATGATGACCTTATCAGTGTGTCATACAGGATATTTTCATAAAAGTTGGTGTAAGGGAGCTATGTGCACATTTAAATGCATTTTTAGAGGATATGGAGACAGCAACAAGCATTTCACACACACACATGCACACACGCACACACACGCACACACACGCACACATGCACACACACACACACACACACACACAAGCACACACACGTGCATGCACAAGCAAACACACACGTGCGCGCACACACACACACACACACACACACACACACACACACACACACACACACACACACACACACACACATCATCCATGATGGGTATCGAACCTCCTACCTACCTAGCTACACAATCTATAGAGCACTGTACCTGTTGCAAGTATTGCAGAAGCTGTCTGATTCTTAGGGGCAGAGATTGCACTTTTGTCAGGATGACCTCATCAGTGTGATTGTCTTACACAATGTTTCTGTATAAATTTGGATAAAGGGGCTGCATGCACATTTGAATGCATTCTCTTTGGGAGGTCGTGGCAACAGCAACAAACATTACACACACATGCACACAGGTTTTCTATGGTGGATGTTGAACTTCCTACCTATCTTTGTAATCTAGGGAGCATTGTATTACTCACAAGCACAACAGGAAAAATCTGACTCTTGAAAGCAGAGAGTGTACTTTTGTCACAATGACCTCATGAGTATATTTCAGAGAAGATTATTCTTTAACAATTGTGATAACAAATCTATTAGAACAGTTAAATGTATTATTCTCAGGAGAAGTGAATACATCACTAAGTGATACACACATTTTTAAACATGCACACACACACACACACACACACACACACACACACACACACACACACACACACACACACACACACACACACACACACACAGTCACACATACACACACACACACACACACACACACACACACACACACACACACACACACACACACACATACATCTTTCATGATGGGCATTGAGCCTCATAGCTAAGTTACAAAATCTAGAGAGCTGTATTAGTTACAAGCACCACTGGAGAAGACAGACAATACCTATGTGAAACTGGGCATCAGAATATTTGTAGAAAGCAGTGCTTGGAAGAGCTGTTACTGTGCACCACAGTTTGTGCAACAAATGTATATATATGTGCACAGGACAATGCAATGCCACTATGATTGTCACATCTAAAGACATACTTTTATAATTACATGTAGATACTGTCCTTACTGGACAAATCATGTTCCACATAATGAGCTGACATTGTTGCACACAAGTGGATTATCAATCAGACATTGCTGTGACTTCATGTTGGGATGATTGCACACTTGTTTTGTCTCCTATTTGTTGCCTGGCAAGATAATTATGCAAGTCATACATAGGACAGTGCACAGCAGATTCACAGTGACGGATTTTGTGTAAAAAGTTTAACCAAGCTGATAACACAGTGCATGTGTAAGCACTGTATAGCAGACATATTACTTTGAATGAATGAAGGAAGTGAGCCAACATCATTCAGAAATTACAGCCATCTATTGACAACAGTAACAGGACAAATAAACGTGCAACAGAAAACTACAGTTCTTTGAATTTTTTTCTTTTTTTTTTTCTTCTACTCTTTGAGTTCAGCACTGCTAACTTGATTTCTGCTGCTGATTGCAAAAGGTTAGCAAATGCATAATTGTGTCTTGAAGTGTTGAACTCACAGTGATAATTAGCAGTACTTGCCCTGTGCCAATTTCCACAGAAAGATGTGTATGAGAGATGGTTCACAATAGGTAGCATATACATTAATGAAGTGGCAGGATAATGATGTGTTAAGTAAAAGTTTAGCCATATTAGTCATAAAGAAACATAATGAAACATGTTTTCATTCATCTGTATTCAAACATTTTCAGCATGCCAGGAAAAACATTTATACTTGGGTATTATCTTAGCACAACATGTAGGAAGCTTTTTTCAGCAAATGTGAATGAATTAATTCATCTTTATTACCCTATTGACCACTGTAATCTGTACAGCCAAAGTATTTGTCTTGTTTAAAATTACATTAAACTGAATACAAATAACTTGGCACAGAGTGCAAAGTGAGACAGAGTAATGCAGACAAAGGCAATCATATCTGAAGATAATGCCATAAGCTGTGTACTTCCCTTTAGCCATCTTTGTTCATAGTTTCATATGAAGTTACTTGGATAATGGCCCTAAGACCTTTACAAGCCTATCTGTGTAAAAACCCATGTACCCTCATTAATCATAGTTAGATGGTCATTGTTAGCAGAGCAATTCTGTGATCAGCACCGACTACCCCTGTCCATAAGGGACACAGATGCCATCCCCCAGGGTGAATTTATGGTCACCCATCCAGTTGTTAAGGTTGCACTTAAATAGGGTCATTGAAGAACATGACTATCTCTGGGAGATACGTCTGTCTCTCCAAGATGATCTGTTAATGTCACAGGCTATGTTGAGATCCCTGGAGTGAATGACTCTTTTCCCATTTGATTTGTAGACGTGCAACATTTCCATTAGGGCAGAATCAGAGACTGCTCTGTAAGCCAGGCATAGGTTGCCTCTCAGCAGCCTTTATGATGCAGAGTACAGTGACAGGGCTTTCGGTCTATTCACGTAAGTCACATTTTGGAGGCTTTGGATTCTCTTGGTTAGAAACCCCTGTGGTCTCTCCAGTTGCTGCAGGTGTCTTGTAAGATACCTAGAGAAGGGAGCATTGTACTCAATTAATGGTCTAGTAAGGGATGAGTATAGTGGATTTATAACCTCCCTAGTCTTGGATGCATGATGTAGAAGGCTTTCCTTACCACTATGGACACATTGTGATCAAAGTTTAGATTGCTATCAACCTATGTTCCCAAGTCTTGCACCACTGGCTTTGAGTTTAGAGGGGTGCTATCTATATCATAATTAGCAGGGGCTACTTCTTTGCCAAAGGGGATAATAAGACTTTTTTTGCATTTATGTTTAGTTTGTGACTTTGGCACAAATCATTTGCATGACTCAACCCCTTCTGCAAACTTGGCAAGCCACATGCCATCTAATTACAACTGGATCTAAGAGAGATAGATTCCAAACAGTAGAGGGGCCAGCACAGATGCTTGTGGTTTCCCACTGATAACTGGTCTGCTGGTATAGGTGGACTCCCCAACTTTGACAGTGTGCATTCTGTTGGTGAGCCAGTTGGCTACTTATCTAGTGATGTATGAGTTAATCCCCACTTGGGAGCATTTCTCAATGTTTCCTGAGTGGGGCATTCTGTCAAAAGCCTTGGCTAAATCAAGATAGGTGGTATGAAGTACTTTGCCCTCATCTGGGGCACTGGTGGACATTCTCAAAGAAGTCCACCAGGTTTAGTAAGCAGGATCTACCCCTGACAAAACAAAACTGGGTCAGGTCGGGAGTCTGAAGGTTGTTTGTGTCCTTGTTGATAAGGTCCATGATGATTATTTTCATGGCCTTGCAGATAAAGCTGGTTAGGCTTGTTTGTCGATAGTTTCCTGGGTTGATTGAAAAACCCCTTTTTGCCAAGGGATTACTGTTGCTGTTCTCCATTCAGCCAGAACAATGCTAGTGCTCAGGCTATGGTTAAAGAAAGTGCCAAGTGGTTCATAGGTTCATAGGTTGGTACTAGGCTATCAGCCCTAGGGCCTATATAAGCCTAGCCATAACAATTCCCTGGCTATTTCTTCCCACATTATTTACTTTCCTGGACCCCTGTCTAGCAGGGTGACTGACATGATCCCTGGGGTGAATTTCCTTTCTCCCATCCAATCGTCAAGGTTCCTCTTGAAGAGGTCCAAAGAGGCACTCTGCTTGACATGTATGGGCAATCTGTTCCAGAGTCTGGGGAGTCTCTGAGTCAGGAACCTATCCCTCCAGCATGTTTTGTTTATTGTGATGACAAGGTTTAGATCCCTGGAGCCTGTAGCTCTGAGGGATTGGGATTTCTTTAAGTGTAGCATGTCCAACAGCTCTGGGTTTGACATGGCCTTGTATGTTAAGCAGAGATCGCCTCTGAGTAGACGATATGCGACAGAGTATAGCTTGAGTTTTTTAAGGCGGTCAGCGTAGGGCATCTGCTTTAGGCCTGTGAATCTTTTAGTGAGGTATTTCTGAGGCCTTTCCAGTTGCTGCAGATGTCTTGAGAGGTACATACCAAATGGGGTGTTGTATTCTATAATGAGTCTAATGAGGGATGAGTACAGTGGGACAATGACCTCCTTTTTTCTGGATGCAAAGCCCTTCGTGATGAGGTGTGCCACATAGAAGGATTTCCTGACTGTTGTGGCGATGTGGTTATCGAAGGTGAAACCACTGCCCACCTGTGTCCCTAAGTCTCTTATCACACTTTCTGTATTTAGTGTACTGCCACCTATATGGTAATTCATGGATACATGTTTTTTTCCCAAAGGGGATAACAATACATTTCTTGGCATTGAACTTGTGCCCATGGCTCTGGCACCAAGCATCTGTTTCTGTAAGGCCCTTTTGTAGAGTATCCACATCATTTGGGGATTCAATAATGGCTCCCAGTTTGCAGTCATCTGCAAACTTTGTTAGCCAGAGTCCCTTAATGTTGACCTGTACTTCAGAGAAGTAGATGCCAAACAAGAGCAGCCCCAGGACTGAACCCTGAGGTACTCCACTTGTCACTTGTCTGGTGCTGGATTTGGAGTCGGCTACGTTTACAGTGTGGGTTCTATCAGTAAGCCATTTAGCAACCCATTGGGTGACATAGGGATTAATGCCCAACTTAGTAAGTTTATCTATGATTCCAGAGTGGGGGATGGTGTCAAAGGCCTTGGCAAGGTCTAGATAGGCTGTGTGGACCACCTTACCCTGGTCCACGGCTCTGGAGACTGATTCAAAGAAGTCAATCAGGTTCAGGAGACAAGATCGGCCCTTCATAAACCCAAACTGGGTGGGGTCCAGTGTTTGAAGGTTGCCAATGTCTTTGTTTATAAGTTCCATGATAATACACTCCATGGCCTTGCAGATAAGGCTTGTCAGACTGATGGGATGGTAGTTTCCGGGATCCAAGGTGGATCCCCTCTTGTGGATTGGGATAACTGTAGCTCTGCACCACTCAGTGGGCACGAAACCTGAGGTGAGGCTATGATTAAACATGACACTTAGGTGAGGTGCCAGTTCATATTGTAGTTCATGTAGTACACAGCCCGGGATGTCATCTGGTCCCATGGATGCTGTATTCTTGGCTTTAGAGAGTGCGTTTTGTACCTGTGTGGCCGTTATTATTGGAATTTGGCAATCTTCCGGTATTGAGATGGGCCATTTAGGGGGTGAGACGGGGGTGAAGTTGGCAGTGAATCGATCTGCCAGGATATTGGCAATATCCTTCGGATCAGTATATTTAATGCCATTCTGTTTTAGTTCAGAGCAGATCTGAGCATTGCCATTTAGATTCTTGTCATAGTGATAGAATGCTTTGTGGTTGTCTTTGGAATCTTTGGCAATTTTATTTTTGTAACTAGCTTTGGAGGATTTTATGAGGCATCTCAGTTTCTTACTGAGGCTAGTAAGGGAGTTTTTTGCATCCTGGGATTTTCCTCTTTTCTGCAAAAGTTTCTTCCTTTTCTTGTAAAGTTTGTTTATGGCAGGGGACCACCAGATTGGCTTCCTTTTTTTGGATGAGAGCATTTTGGTTCTATTTGGGATGGCATGATTCATGCATGAGTGGATGTGCTCGTACAGTGCCTTATTGTAGGATTCAGCAGTTGAACTTTCAGTTCCCGTCTGCATGGGTGTCATGAAGTTTGTCACTTCTGACTTGAGTAGCATGAAGTTGGCTTTGGAGAAGTTTTTTATGGTGGTTTCTTTACTGGGGAGCTGGGGGTGGGATGTGGATGTTAAGGGTGATTAGCTTATGGTCAGACCTGACTAACGAGGGGGTGACCATAGGTATAGAGCATTGATTTCCCATGTTGGTAATGACCAGGTCTAGGATATTGGAGCCCCTGGTGGGACTATGGATTAGTTGATCCAGGGCGTTGGAATTTATGAATTCCAAGAACTGTTGCGCAAAGGTGTTGGGACATGAGTAGTTTTCCCAGTTAATGGCAGGATAGTTAAAATCACCCAGTATTAGGGTGTTTGGTTCTATCTTAATATTTTCCAGTATGTTTAGAAAGGTGTAGTGAGAATCTTGGGGTATGGTGGGGGATCTGTAGCAAGCTACAATTTGGATTGCAGTCTTACCTAGTGTTAGTTGCACTTGGAGAATTTCAGACACATTGTGTTGGCCAACTAGCCTGGTGGTGTGAAAATCCTTGGTGAATATTGACACTCCTCCACCTTTAATGTTTCGGTCTTGGTTTGGTGGCCGAAAAGTGTGGTAAGAGTTGTAGCCTGGTATTGCAAGGGTGCTCTCTGGAGCCTTAAACCAGGTCTCAGTTACTGCACAGATATCAATGTTCTCCATTTTTAGGAGTGACTCGAGAGAGTGCATTTTGAGGTTTAGACTTCTAGCATTGAGTAGCATTACCTTCAGATTTTGCATGCTTGTACCTGTTACGGTGGTGGTTTTGTCCTTTGAAGTTTGCCTAAAAAAGGCACTATAGGGGTGGCAAGAGCCTTAGCCAGTAACCTGAATCCCAAGGGTGACAGGTGCAGACTATCTCTGGCAAAGCATCGTGGTCTGTCAATCATGTCATCCCAGGCAGACAGATACTGGATCCCCTTTGAATGACACCATAAGCTTAGCCAATTGTTGAAGTCAATCATTTTATCCTTATATTGTGGTATCATTCTGGGTGAAGGCAGGATGCTACTCAGGGCTAGGGTCATACCTGCCTGGGCCACATGATCCGAGAGCTCTTCCATGTCTCTTTTCATGTAGTCCAGGGAGGTACGTCTCAAGTCATTCACTCCAACATGGACAATGACAGAGTCATATTTGTACTTGTTGTGGAGTGACTTGAGTGCATGCATTATGTGGTGGATCCTGGCACCCAACAGGCAGCTGACTGTAATTTTCTCCTTATTCAACCTGGTGAGAGGGACATCAGTGTGCTGGACTATAGAGTCACCTATGACTAAAGTGTTAGGTACATTGTCTTGCCTTAGGGGCTGTTGCTGTGTGGCACACTGGTGTTGTGAACTATGTGACACATTGGTTGTGATTGGTGTTTGTTTGCGTTTCAGCTTCAGAGGTCTTTGTTGCTTGGGCAGGTTACAGTTAAGGGCCTCTGCATATGTGGATTTAGTGTTGCTATATGTGGGTGTTGGTGGTGCGGGTTTAGAAGGGCTATGTGTTGCTTGAGGTGTAGTGTGGGTGTTAACCTTCTCCTCTTGACTGTTTAGCACAATCTTGGGTGGAGAGAGCTTTGCTTCCATTTTGGCTATGTAAGTGCAAGTCTCACAGGTTGTAGTGTTGGGTGGTAGGAGGAGAGGGTTGTCTGTGTACATGAGGCAATTGCTGCATTGCCCCAGTATGCCCAGATTCACCAGGTGGACAGGAGAAATCACCGGAAGCTGACCCTTGGACATGCCTGGTTTGGGACTTTTCTTTTTTTCTTTGTAAAGTATAGGAACTGTTTCCTTAGCAAGGTACTTTGCAATTATAGGCTGTTTAGTGCCTACTATTAATTTCTCCTTGTTAACAAGGAGAGTTCAGTGTTTGTATGAGTTTAAGGCTTCCTAGTGCTTTCCAGCAGGTATTAGAGAAAGTGCTAGTCACAGGGATGCTTAAAGGTAAGATTGAAAAGAATGCACTCTGCTTCGTCTTGTTTTAGATTGTTTAGTAAGCAACCTGGGATGTTATTTGGTTCCATAGTGGCCATGATTTTGGCCTTGGAGAGTGCTTGTATGACCTGTTCTTTGCAGATACTCTAGTGGATCAGATGTCAGGAATACTTTGGATTATGGCTGGTGGGGACAGGAAGAGTGATGCTATTGCCAAATCTGTCAGTTAGAAGGTTGGCAATTTCCTCAAGTTCAGCATGAGTGATACCACCTCCTATACATTCGGCACATGGCTAGGCATTCTGTTTTAGATTTTGGAAATAGCTGAAGAATGCCTTATGGTTGTCTTTAGCTAGACATGCTAATTTAGTTTAGTAACTAGCCTTAGAGGAATTTAGAAGATATCTGATTTGTTTGTTCAAGCTGTGCAAGGTATTCTCCCTCTGCTGAGTAATATCTTCTTGTTCTTAGATATCAGTTTCTTTCTTTTATTATATAACTTTTTATACTTATACTCCACCGGGGTGACTTGTTTTTTTCAGGAGGACCTGGTTTTAGTCCTGTCAGGTACAGCTTAGTCAATATATTTGATTAAGTGGCTATATAGAGCATTTGTGTACTCTTCTGCATAGGAGCCATTTTTGGCTGGGACTTTGAAACTTTTATACCATTGCTTAGTAGTTTATAGTTTGCTGTGGAGAGATATTTCAGTTTTTTTGCTACTGCGGTGGTGTCAGGTCTGATCTTTTCTTTACATGATACTGATTTATGGTCTGACCTTACCAGTCAGGGGAACAAAAAGTGGGTAGTGCAGTGACCCCCATGCTGGTGAGCAGTAGGTCTAGAACATTTGAGCCCCTTGTGGGGGTGCAGATCAACCTGTTCCAGGGCATTTAAATTAACAAAATCCAAGAACCTCAGAGTGATCATGTTTGTACTCATATACGTTACCCAATTGATGGAAGGATAGTTGAAATCTCCCATGACCAAGGTGTTTGGTTCTATACTGAGTGACTCTAACAAGTCCAGGTAGGCGGTGTGCTTCTCCTGGTTCATGGAGGGGGACCTGTAGCTAGCAATGATGTAGTAGGGTATTTTGCCTATAGTCATTTGAATCTAGAGTAGCTCAAGAAAGTCATACTGTTTTACCAGTCTCATGGTGTATTTGGATTTAATGAAGATGGATACATCTCCACCTTTGTTTCTTTTGCGTTTGTTCTGAGGTCTGAACATGTGAAAGGCATTGTAGCCTTGTACAGCCAGGGTGATCTCTGTAGTCTTGAACCACATCTCAGTGACTGCACAGATGTCACTATCTTCCAAGGTGAGGAGTGCTTCCAGGGAGTGCAGTTTACTGTTTAGTCTCCTAGTATTAAGCAGTATGACCTTGAGTTTGTCTTTACTGCATTTCTTTAAGTTGGTAGTTTTGTTATTTTGACATTGCCTAAAAAGGCACTATGGGGGATGCAAGCATCTTTGCCAGCATTTGAAAGCCTTGAGAAGGCAGGTGAAGGCCATCTCTGGCAAGGCAGCATGGTCTGTCGACGTCTTCCCAGGCTGTCGTATATTCGATCCCCCTGGATTAACGCCAGAAGCTAAAACAATTATTGAGATCATCTTTTGTCTTTATTGTGGCATCATCCTAGGGGAAGGTAGAATGCTTCTTGGGGCTAGGGACATACTTGCCTGGGACAAATAATCTAAGAGTTCAGTCAAGTCTCTCTTCATATAGTCCAGAGAGGTATATCTCAAGTCATTCACTCCAATAACAGTACTTGCTGCTGAGTGACTTGAGTGCATGTGTGTTTTGATGGATCATGGCACCTGACAAGCAGCAGACATTGACCTTCTCCTTGTCCAGCCTGGTGAGAGGAACATATGTGTGTCTCACTATTCAGTTGCCTGTGACTAGGACATTAGGTTTTGAGCTGTTTTGCCTTAGGGGGTTTAATTGTTGAGACACTGACATGTGTGTTGTTATGTGTAATGGTGGATTCTGTTTGTGTACCAGTATGTGTAGGTTGTTTGCGCTTGGGAGGTCTCTGGTCTTTTGGTAGGCTCTTAGTCAGCACCTCTGCATATATGGGTTTATGTGTCTTGACCTTATTTTGTCTGAGTAGAGAGGTGTGGTTGCTGACAAGCTGTTTGATGTCTTGTTTAGTGTTAAGTGAGATGACTAATTCTAGTCTCATGGTACAGTTACCTCTGTCACATACTGTATTTGTTTGCTTTGAGATCAAGTGGTTGTCAGTATACGTGAGGCAATTGCTACTTTGCTTCATGATACACATCAATCAGGCTGGCTAGAGAAACACTGGTAAGCTGACTGTCCATAGTAGCAAGTAATTTTTAAGGAATTCTTTCTGAGACGGCAAATTAGATCAGCTGTTGCTTTTTGATTAGCAAGGGAACTTATTCTCTAGAAGATCAGGGATGGAAAGTGGAGTGATGTTGCTCAGTGCTCAGGGATGGAAAGTGGAGTGATGTTGCTCAGTGCTCAACTGAGTTGCCTGCAGAGCAGAAATGTGTAGCATTGCCTGCAGAGCAGCAGGGAACCTGGGATGGTTACTCTGACTGGTGTATAGAGAAAAAAATAATTTCTAGGCATCTGTGTCTATACAAGGCACCACTAACCCCCATTGTGCAGTGTGCAGCAAGGTAAATATACAGTCAAATTTAAACAATTTTAAACTAGTCTACTAATATGAAATCACAAAATGATCCCTCCTCCAGGAATCCTCAGCTCAGACAAGTCTATATCCACACTCTTTTGCCACAAGGGTGCGGGGGAGCATTTCTTAATGTAAGATGGATGGATTTGAGTTGAAGTGTATGAAAAACAGGCTCGATTCAGCAAGTCTGGATCTAGTCTGTGCTAATGTTGCCTGGCACCAGACATTGCAAAAATGCAGAGGCAGAAGAATAATGATACAGAAAGGAGAAGATACATCACCAAGGTGACATGGCTAGGGACAAAGTGTATTATAGCTGAAGGAGGATAATGGTTGCTCACAACAATTTGTAGAAAACAGGTGCACCTAAACTAGTGTACCAATAACACTCAGTAACTCTTAGCTAATGGCTGGATTAGAACCCTTGAAATTATTCAAAAATATGTCTACACATTTAAGCATTACATCATCATGGCTCAAAGAAATAACTATTTCACTGCATTACTATAACACTATTGAAGCATGCTTACAATTAATTCAAAGAGGGATGGTGAATTGAGAGAGCTTGAAACAGATGCAGAGAGGAAAAGCAGCAATATGTTTTGTGGGATATGTAGGAACATCTGTATTATATACCAGTCTTACATTTTGAATCATCTTTAATCTGTCATGCTGTGTACAATAAACTGATTGCTATAGTACAAATAAGGACTGGAGAGTGCAATAAATATGAATACCTAACCAGGATAAGGTTGGATTAATAAGCCACCCTGTTGGGGCTGCACTGTTTTTAAAAATTATATCTAGCTGCACTTTTTCCTATGTTATACTAAGAAAATGTGTTATATGTAGAGAAATACAGATTTTTGCAATGAAATATATGATAGAAGTATGATATGTCACGAAGTAATAAAGTGACATACAGCTGTAGTCGACCGTGCATGACACCATGTCAAAACATCAGACTACAAACAGAGTAATTATCTCGGCACTCCACAATGGAACTCCTGATGTAATATATCCTGCAGCCTAAGAATTGATTAATTAACCATATCACAGTACTGCCTTTATGGCTTTACCCGATGTTCCCATAGCTCAGCAGATCAAAGCACAGTTGCACAACAGTAACTGGACCACTGCAGATGAAACTAAAATCTTCAGTTTTTATAATAAGAATTCAAACAGCATTCACAGTCACTCAGCATTGCTGCATGATGCCAAATTCCATGCAAATGTTGAGGCCCATAAAGTGAAGGCTTTTCCATGGGCCATTTCTGGTTATATGTGTTGTGTGTAAATCTATTTTTTTGACCAGATTACACTTGTGAAAAGGGATGGATAGGACAGTCTTGAAATTGGGGATGGAAGCAGATGCTAGCGTACAGGGAAAAGAATGTACGAATTTGCAAGAGGGTCATGGGAGAGCATCATAGCAATCTTCCTCTTCACAACATCAGTGTCCGACTGTACACACAATTTCATGACTTTGCAGATACCCCACGCGAGAGATGGATGACCACAACTGAATAATATTATATGGTCGATTAGACCAAATCAGTGGTGTCAGGATGGCATATAGGAAAAGTGGAGAGCTGTGTATGGAGTGTAATTCTTTTGTGGGACAGGAACCCATTTATTTTTGTTTTGAGATAGCAAGACAGAGAGAGAAATGTTGGGAAAGGTGCTTGGGAATGAGAGGGTCAGGTAGGTAGAGTAGGTTAGGAAGCATCTGCAGACATACATCACATACAAGACAGACAGGGATGATAATGGAGACAAAAAGTTGGGGGATACCATAACTAGGGATAGGTTGGGGACATCAGAGGTGCACTCATGTCCAGCTTGAGAACAGTTAGAATCTAGTTCTCACCCTCAGAACTGTCATGACTGTCACCTGCAGGAGGTTCTGGGTCAATGCCAGACATGTCATCATATTTGAGAAGTGACAAAGGACCTTCTCAATCTGCTGATACATGCACCAAAGCCCTTCTCCATTATATTCTCTACAAGCCCTGTTGGCTCCTGCTGGGTGACAAAATTGCCACCTCCACTATTACTACTCCCAGAGGGCACCACTGCACCAGCGGCCAGGGCAGAGCTACTTAACACAGTTGGGGCAGGTCAAGCAGGTGTGGAGGCAACACTAAAAGGCTGTGACCATGAAGTGCTGGGCATCTGTGCTGCCATCTGTAGAGGTATTGGTGAACCAAGCAAAAGAGTTCAGTGTACATCTCTGTGCTGTTAATGTTGTCAGCAGCAAGTTTTATAAACAGCAGATTTTTAATAAATTATAACCTCCCTCCACACATAAACAAAAAAAATGAAAGTGATTAAGGGTGAGGAAAGACAACAAAGATATATAATTAGATATGTGGCATGTATCACTATTGTATATTTTAAATAAATTTGGATTTACAATATATAAAAAATTATTATACTTTACTATTGCACACCTTTACAACATCTGTATATAAAGGAAAGGTATTTATGTGTCATTAAATAAACACATCACTGTTCTCATATAAGACACAACTGTCTTTATTTCACTATGAGGGATTGGAATTATGCATTCATAGGTTCATAAGGTGGTACTAGGCTATCGGCCCTAGGTCCTACACAAGCCTAGCCATAACAATTCCCTGGCTATTTCTTTCTACAGTATTTACTTCCATGGACCCCTGTCTAGCACGGTGACTGACGTGATCCCCGGGGTGAATTTCCTATCTTCCATCCAATCATCAAGGTTCCGTTTGAAGAGGGCCAAAGGGGCGCTCTGCTTGACATGTATGGGCAGTCTATTCCAGAGTTTGTGGAGTCTCTTGGTCAGGAACCTATCCCTCCAGCATGTTTTGTTCATTGTGATGACAAGGTTTACATCCCTGGAGCATGTGTCTCTGAGGGACTGGGATTTCTTTAAGTATAGTATGTCCAACAGCTCTGGGTTTGACATGGCCTTGTAGAGATCACCTCTGAGTAGATGATATGCAACAGAGTATAGGTAGAGTTTTTTTAGATGGTCAGCATAGGGCATCTGCTTTAGGCCTGTGATTCTTTTAGTGAGGTATTTCTGCTGCCTTTCCAGTTGTTACAGATGTCTTGAGAGGAACATACCAAATTGGGTGTTGTATTCTATAATGGGTCTAATAAGGGATGAATGAGTACAGTGGGAAAATGACCACCTTTTTTCTGGATGAAAAGCCCTTAGTGATGAGGTGTGCTACATAGAAGGATTTCCTGACTGTTGTGGAAATAGGGTTATCGAAGGTGAGACCACTGTCCACCTGTGTCCCTAAGTCTTTTACACTTTCGGTGTTTAGTGTACTGCCACCTATGTGGTAATTCACGGGTACATGTTTTTTCCCAAAAGGGATAACTATACATTTCTTGGCATTTGACACAAAGAATCTGTTTCCGTATGACCCTTTTGTAGAATATCCACATAATTTGGTGATTCAATAATGGCTCCCAGTTCGCAGTCATCTGTGAACTTTGTTAGTCAGAGTCCCTTAGTGTTGGCCTATACTTCAGGGAAGTATATGCCAAACAAAAGCGGTCCCAGGACTGAACCCTGAGGTACTCCACTTGTCACTTGTCTGAAGCTGGATTTGGAGTCGGCTACTCTTACAGTGTGGGTTCTGTCAGTAAGCCAGTTTACAACCCATCAAGTGACGTAGGGACTAATGCCCAGCTTAGTATGTTTATCTATGATTCCAGATAGGCAAGGTCCAGATAGGCTGTGTGGACCATCTTACCCTTGTCCATGGCTCTGGAGATTGATTTGAAGAACTCAATCAGGTTCAGGAGACAAGATCGGCCCATCACAAACCCAAACTGGGTGGGGTCCAGTGTTTGAAGGTTGCCAATGTCTTTGTTTATAAGTGCCATGATAATACTTTCCATGGCCTTGCAGATCAGGCTTGTCAGACTGATGGGGCGGTAGATACCAGGATCCAAGGGATCACCCCTTGTGGAGTGGGATAACTGTAGCTGTGCTCCATTCAGTGGGCATGAAGCCTGAGGTGAGGCTATGATTAAACATGACCCTTAGGTGAGGTGCCAGTTCATTTTGTAGTTCATGTAGTACACAGCCTAGGATGTCGTCTTGTCCCATGGATGCTGTATTCTTAGCTTTGGAGAGTGTGTTTTTTTTAACTGTGTGGCCATTATTACCCAAATTTGGCAATCTTTCGGTATTGAGATGGGCCCTTTAGGTGGTGAGAGGGGGTGAAGTTTGCACTGAATCGATCTGCCAGGATATTGGCAATACCCTTGTGATAAGTATATCTAATGCCATTCTGTTGTAGCTCAGAGCAGATCTGAGCATTGCCATTTAGATTCTTGACATAGCTATAGAATGCCTTGTGGTTGTCTTTGGAATATTTGGCAATTTTATTTTCATAACTAGCTTTGGAGGATTTTATGAGGGATCTCAGCTTCTAACTGAGGCTGGTAAGGGAGTTTTTTGCATCTGGGATTTTCCTCTTTTCTGCAACAGTTTCTTCCTTTTGTTGTAAAGTTTGTTTGCGGCACGGGACCATCAGATTGGCTTCCTTTTTTTGGAGGAGAGCATCTTGGTTCTATTGGGGATGGCACGATTCATGTATGACTGGATGTGCTCATACAGTGCCTTAGCGTAGGATTCAGCAGTTGAACTTTCAGTTCCCGTCTACATGGGTGTCATGAAGTTTGTCACTTCTGACTTGAGTAGCATGAAGTTGGCTTTGGAGAAGTTTTTTATGGAGGTTTCCTTACTGGGGGTGGGATGTGGATGTCAATGGTGATTAGCTTATGGTCAGACCTGACCAATGAGGGGGTGACCATAGGTGTGGAGCATCAACTTTCCATGTTGGTAATGACCAGGTCTAGGATATTGGAGCCCCTGGTGGGACTAAGGATTAATTGATCCAGGGCAATGGAATTTATGAATTCCAAGAACCGTTGGGCAAAGGTGTTGGTACACGAGCAGTTTTCCCATTCATAGCCGGCCTTAGGCATAGGCCAACTAGTCAGCTGCCTAGGGCACTGCTGTAGCAGGGGCACTTTTTCAGTAATCTGGATTGTGTTGGTAGACTAGGATGGGGGGCACAGGGTGGTGTTGGGGGGTGCTGTGGAGGCCTTTTTCCTAAGGCACCAGTTGACTAAAGGCTGGTTCTGTTCCCAGTTCATGGTAGGGAAGTTGAATTCACCCAGTATTAGGGTGTTTGGTTGTATCTCAATATTTTCCAGTATGTTTAGAAAGGTGTAGTGTGAATCTTGGGGCATGGTGGGGGATCTGTAGCAAGCTACAATTTGGATTGCAGTCTTACCTAGTGTTAGTTGCACCTGGAGAATTTCAGACGCATTGTGTTGGGCAATTAGCCTGGTATTGTGAATATCCTTAGTGAATATGGACACTCCTCCACGTTTAGTGTTTCGGTCCTGGTTTGGTGGCCAGAAAGTATAGTAAGAGTTGTAGTCTGGTGTTACAGGGGTGCTCTCTGGAGCCTTGAGCCAGGTCTATTGCACAGATATCGATGTTCTCCATTTTTAGGAGTGCCTTGAGAGAGTGCATTCTAAATTAATATTTGCAGTTAGCATTATGTAATTATTCCTGACAGACTGCTGCTAAGATCTTATAAATAATTATCAATTAAAACTGTTGCTTTTGGGTACTGAACACACACCAAGTAAAGCTGGTATTTTAATCCACTAATGCAAGCAGCGAGAGTTATTGGGGAAGGCATGCATGCTTGAGATGAAGGATGAGGTCCATCTACTTGAAATACTAGTGCTTGAGGGAATGAAAATAACAATATGACTGGAATTTTTACATGACTTACTCTGGGATTGTCTGCATTATTTATCTAAAGTCACTGCCCTTACACCTTGTATCACAGAGGTAGTTCTATGACAGATGGAATTTAGCGCACCATTGACAACCATGTTTCAGGTGCCTAAGGCAACCTAAACTAAACTAAATTTTTTACAGTTTTCCTTAGGTAGTGAACAGTGTTTGCTTGCTGCCAAGTGGACATCAAATGTCCTTTAAAATTAAAAAAAAAATGGATAAGGAAATATTGTGAATACTGGCAAAGTGTTCTGTAAACAGGATTCACACAATTCTTCATGTACCTTACTTCTCTCTATTCACTTCAGTAACACCTTGAACCACAGAATTTGATATCTGTCAGGTGCATTTACTGAAGTAAGCATTTTCCCTGTTGTAGGGGACTGCCCAATGATGCCAGGTGTGTTTAAGCTAATAAAGGCAGCCGAAACTAAATGTTTTACTTTTTTTCTGAGGTCGTGAACCCTGTTTGAGTGTTGCTTGTCATGTCAGGCCTCACAACACCCCTGAGCGGGCATTAATTACACATTAATACACACCCTGTCGGGCATAATTGCTTACTTAATGAATACCAAAGCATGCCCTATCGTGTTGCAGGCGCTGTGCAACAACAACACAATCACTATAATATGAGTAGCTCTTTATGAATCCAGCCTCTAGTTTTATTTAGTGGTCTTTGAACATGGCCTCCATTTCCCAAACCTCTACATTTAATCTTAGTCACTAAGTCAAAAATGGTTTAAAGACTTCCACCCATTTTTATCCATGTAATAAACATCCCTTAAATGAATAGTGCTTTACTCCCCCATAATACATATTCTGTAGATTTTCAAGCCTCTACCCCAGTTACATCACACTAGGAATATGTATAACCACAGCATACATTTACACTCTCCTCCTTGTATAAATTAATGTCCTTCAACCCTCACACAAAATCCCACAGCAGTGACCTGACTGGTACTGCCTCCACATATCAGACTACTTTAATACATACATACATACTACCTAGTCATGCTCTATTACTTTAATACATACATACATACTACCTACCTATGCCCTATTGCTTTAATGCATACATACTACCTACCCATGCCCTATTACTTTAGTACATACATACATACTACCTACCCATGCCCTATTACTTTAATGCATAAATACATACTACCTACCCATGCCCTATTACTTTAATGCATACATACATACTATCTACCCATGCCCTGTTACTTTAATATATACATACATATTACCTACCCATACCCTATTACTTTAATACATGCATACATACTACCTAGCCATGCTCTACTACTTTAATACATGCATACTACTTACCCATGTTCTATTACTTGAATACATACATACATACTACCTAGCCATGCTCTATTACTTTAATACATACATACTACCTACCCATGCCCTATTACTTTAATACATACATATATACTACCTACCCATGCTCTCTTACTTTAATACATACATACTACCTAGCCATGCTCTATTACTTTAATACATACATACTACCTACCCATGCTCTATTATGCCTCCCCCGTGTTTACAAATCTCCGCAAATCTGACCTAAACAAACTTGATAGTTGTTATAATAAGATAGCCAAATTCGCTACAACCTCTCCCATCAGAACACATCACTGTGAATGCCTAAAAAAACTCAATTGGCTAGAAATACCACTACTACTTCAACTCAATGAACTATCACTAGCCCACAAAATAATACATAACTATGAAAACACCCCAGCCTTACAAAATCTTTTGCAATCCTATACTACCACCAAGCCCTTAATGTCTAGCACACAAAACCTCCTCAAAGTAACCAGATATAACAATGAAGCTGGTAAGTCTGTCTACAGCCACTGTATAGCAAAAACCTGGAACTCCCTTCCTGTCCACATAACTGACAACAAATCCCCATTTAAAACTCACTTTTTGAATAATCGACTGTGCTCCTGTATCCCCCCTGGCTAATGTCTCAATAGAACACTTCACCTAACTTAAGTAACTCTTCTAAGGCAACCAGTCATAGTACTGTACCCACTTAGGACTGTTAATCTACTGCACATCCCATCTCTCCAGGAGTTAGGGAATACTACCCCAGCAATGTTGAGCTCTCCATAAGCAACTAAAACCAGGAGAAGACATATTGTAAATCAATTTGTTATCCTTCTCAACTAAACCCAGGCGAAGACATATAGTGAATCAATTTGTTATCCTTCTCAACTATAGCGAGCATCATCTGCTCTCTCGGAGCCTTATTCTACGTCTCTCTGCTTTTACTCTGATAGTAAATCTATCACAGGGATCCTAAACTTAGGAATATCATCTAAAATTGAATATTATATTGGACAGAACAAATGTATCCTATCTGTTAGTTAATATGTATGTCAAAGTCTCTTCTATGGAAATTGTATGTCAAAAGTCTGTCCTTAAAACTGTTTTGTAAAAAATTGTTCTCTTGGAGCTTTTTTCCCCGGGCCCCCACTGAAAATGGACTTGTAATCCAGTTGGACTATATCGGTCAACAAATGTAAAATAAAAAAAATAAATAAATAAAATAAAAAATACCCATGCCTTATTACTTTAAAATATACATGCATACTACCTACCCATGCCCTATTATTTAATACATGCAAACATACTACCTACACATGCCCTATTACTTTAGTACATACATGCATGCATACATACATACATACATACATAAATACATACTACCTATCCATGCTTTATTACTTTAATACATACATACATACTACCTACCCATGCTCTATTAAGCATTCACATCACATCATACTCATGCCAGCACTCAACTCACATACATTAAACATATTAGGAATCCAATACCTCGTTATTTCTAATGTTGGTAGAAATCCCCAATTTCAGCAATTAAAGAAAGCCACATTCTCTGCAAAACTGCACATTCCAAAAACATTACTCAAACTCAGTTTCATTATCTTTATACTTCTGCTGAGCCCAATCCAGGAACACTTAATCATGCCTCAAGTCAAACTAATAAACAGTTTCATACTACCTGCTCCGTCTATAACACCGACAGCATCATGAACAGAATCAACCAAGCCTTTTTCTTTCTTCACCCAAAGTGCAGCTGCACTCACACGGGTCACATTACATGACTCCTGCAGCACTCTTCAATACCTTCAACCCTATTTCTTCTTTCCTTTCCTCATCTTGTTATCCCCCTCACTTACTGCCTCTCATTCATCCTATCTCCCTCTTCTCTTCTCATCGCTCATACTTCCTCTCCTTTCTACTCCTTTCCCTCTGCATGTCTCTTCTACCATTCCTCTGTCTTTTCTTCATGGACTCCTTAAGCAATAACCCATGCCTGGGTGTGGGTAACCCACGGTTGTTGTGGTTTGGTCACGAGGGCAAAGCCCGAGTGGCCAAACAAAGACAACTGTGGGTAAATCCAGATTTACCCACACCCAGAACTGGGTTATTGCTATTATACAATGACATTATTTAAGAAAAAAAATACTTTTCTTAAATAATGGCATTGTATAATGCCTCCGTGCTGCCCTTCTGCAGCTGTCTGGTATTCTGCATCAGTTCTGATGTACTGCGCATGCATATGCTTACGCAGTACATCAGAGCTGTAGGTGGACGCAACGGAGAAAGCCGCTATGTTACAGGAGTTTAACATAGTGAGACAGCTTTAAAAAAAGCAACGGAGAATCTCCATTACTTTTTTTAAAGCTGTCTTGCTATGTTAAACCCATTTAACATAGCAAGACAGCTTTTAAAAAGCAACGGAGAAAGGAAGATCTCCGTTACTTTTTTTAAAGCTGTCTCGCTATGTTAAACTCCTTTAACATAGCGAGACAGTTTCTAAAAAGCACTGGAGATCTTGCATTCTCCGTTGCTGTAAAAAAAAAAAAAAGACATAATAATGGAAAAAGTCCGGGCGACTGGACCTTTTCCATTAGTATAAGTCTTTGATTTACTTCTCTCATGTCTTCATAAATCTCAGTATATTGATATGCTGCTATCCCAACATAAGCTACATCCTATCCAAAAAATCCCTGCTAAACATGATTACATTATTTCCATCCATGTTTTCACATTGAAACTGCTTCTTGAACTAAATGTTGTGGCCTTTTCTTAAATTTGTAAATATGTATATGATTTTTTAGCATATCTTTGTATCTGTAAATCTGTTTTGCTCATTTCTTATGTGATTCTGTTCACCTGAGCTTCACTTGCTAATGGTCTATTGAAATCAGTGCAATACCCTGGTAAACAAATGTAACTAACAAATAAATAAAAGTGTTTAAAACTGTTATCCACTGAATTTTTAAGATTCACACACAAGATTTCGGAAAACAATGTGCAATACTTGGACATAGAAATTTATAAGGCAAATAATAAGTTTGAATTTAGAGTGTTTAGAAAAGAAACCTATTGTAATTCCTATTTGCACTTTGATAGTGCCCACCCTCTTCATTGTAAGAAAAATATTGTGAAGGGGCAGTTTGTGAGGGGGAGTCAGATGACTAGTACAGATGAAGACTTTGAGCTAGAATGTGATTTTTTATGTTTCTTGAAAGAGGATATCCTTTCAAGTTTATTAAGGACATAAGGGATGAAGTAAAAAAAGGTAGAACCAATAGGTTCCAACCAATTTTAAATAATGGTGGTGGGAACAAAGTAGATAAGGTTAAGAAACATAGTAATGATTCTAATTATGAACAAGTACTAGCCCTAAAATATAATGCAATAAACAACATCATTAAAAAGAAATTTTTGAAATAATGGGAAAAGTTTGTGGTTATTACTGACATAGACAAAATATCTAGAATGCCCCAAAAAGTAATTTACAGGAATTCCCAGAATATAAGGCTGATCCTGGAGAATAAACAAAAGACAAATATAAAAAACAAAATTGGCACTTATAAATGTGGTCACTGTAACCAATGTCATCACCTTATGAATACGGGCAGGTTTTATTTGGAAAGTAGAAATAAATGGTTGATGAGCAGGGGCCTCTATAATTGTGAATCAAAGGGTTTAGTATATCTGGCTTCTTGTATAGTTTGTAAATCCTTCTGTGTAGGAAAAACTGAAAGAAAGTTGAAAATAAGGATATATGAGCATTGTTATGAAATGGCAACATGTATAGACACAAATGCTTTATTCAAACATTTAAAAAAATGTCCTGAAACAAAATTTACTTTTTTGGTGTTGGAACAAGTTAAAATTGATGGTGGGGGGGGGGCCCTGGGAAGAAAAAATTGAGTTCAGGGAATTGTGGTGGCAATTGACCCTGGACGCAGGAAACCCCCCAGGATTGAATGAGTATCTTTCAATTTTACCTTTATTAAAGTTAAGAACAGCTAAATTATGATTTGTATTATTCATATTGGTACAATCTATAGAAAGTGACAGAATTTAATGTAATTTAATAAGAATTAAATAGGCTTAATGCACTGTTTCATAAAGACAAATACGATTAAACATATGAGAGAATCATATTTATTTATTTATTTTTATTTTAACTGAATATTTTAGCAATGTATTTTAAATTAATGTTATTCATATTAAAAGGAACAGATCTTTTTATACTGAAAATGAAGGAACTTCGTTTTTTAAGGAATCATAGTTCACAGACCTATTTTTATAAAGTTTTACATGGTAAAGGGAAGGATCCGCCCCAAATGAATTATTCATGAATATTTAAATGAAGATAACAAAAAATTTAAATGAAGAAGAATGGCATTAACTTAATTGGTTGATTTAAATTCAACAGAAGCATTTTGATAGGTTTTAATTAATTAGTAATTATATAAATATGGAGTAATAAATGGCTGGTGGCATCTGACGAAGTCGAATTGTTTTTTTGACGAAAACGCACTTGTTATGTGTTAAAGGCTTTTATGGTGTGGTTCTAGTTTGTCGTTTTGACTCAATAAAGGATTGAAATTATTTGGCATCTCCTGCTTCGTTCCTCCAGACTTTGGATTTTTGGTTATTAGTTCACATTTAGTCTGGATTCTGCTTTTTTTCGTTTTATTTAAAACTGTTATCACATATTCATATTCAATCATTTATCTCATTACTAATTATTAATAAATTTTGCCATATTCTAAAGCAGAACTACAAAGCAGCGATTAAATGAAATTATTTAGTAATATAAGAAACTATTAGGCATGTACTGCATAGACATTAAGACACTAGCCTTTCATTTAATTTACAATGTTATGTCGAACAAAGTTCATAGGCATCAAGAAATGCACTACAATTGTTTTGCAATTTTAGTGATTATACTGGCCCCCCCCCCAGTTTTTTTTCATAATTCCCTGACTCTGAAACAGCATACAGTTTCTTAAACACTGCTGCAGCACCTATAAATACTTCTCCTTAGTTAGCAGGGTCCTGAAATCTAAATGTAACAACTGGTTCATACAGGAGGTCAAAGCAATTCTCAAGCAAGGAGAAGAGGCAAGGGCTGTATGGAGACCTTCCAATCAAGGGATGTCCGTAGTTCAAGCTTGCTTTCAGTGAGTGCTGATTGCATGATACAAACACTGCGAAAGCCAGGGTCAGCAGTAACAGAGCCTACTGCTTACTGCACTGTTGTGTGACCATGGAGAAGGTGTATATAGGTCAAGGGTTGTTCTCCCACATAGGGAGTACAGAGGGCTTGCCCTTGGAAATAATTATTGTAGTATTCACTAGACAAAGCTTTTAGTATGTTGGTTGCAGTGAATTGTGACTCACTGAAAATACTGATAATCTAGTGACCTGAATCCATAAAAACTCTCCAATGACCAGAACAGTTTCATACATCTCTATAATCCTACCAAAATGGTTAGATGTTACCAATCCTTTGTTATCATATCACAGCAAATAGCCAAAATAAGAAGTGACAAACAATTTTGGAGAGGGAGTTATATCTTATTATTACATTTCAAATTAAAAAAGCATGGTCTTCCCAGTCTTATTTCTACCAAAAGTAATACCTCTCCTGTGAGACCTCAGGAAAGAATTTGCAAATTCACTATTCTTAAATGACAGCACTCATCACAACTCAAAAATTCTGCAAAACCTTGGCTGTAACAAATCCTTCCCCTGCTGGCTATCTACTCCCACTTCTACTTCCACTGAGTACAGAAAAAATAGAAAAGCTTCTAGAAGAGCTCACTCCAGATGGACGCATAGAGGCAGACAGTTTGCACCCCTGATCTATTACACCTAGTAAGAAAACCACTTTGCTGCTCCCCCACCACATCTTTAAATCAACAATCACTGATGCCATTAAAGCAGACATATGGAAAATCATTGGAGGCAGTCACCCCAGATCTTCAAACCTCTGTCTTGATGACTTCATTACAGAAAGTTATGGCTAAATTTCAAACGTTAATCACTTCTAGCTGCACAAAAGGAACCCACTCAAGACATAGCCTTGTATGTCTGACCCTTATTAATGTTAATAAGCTCCCAGTAAGCTACCAGTAAAGGTAATACTTGATCAATTCACTTCCTGCTTAAAACAATATCTTACTAACTTCTCATACTTAAAGCAATATACCCTACTCTCATCACAAGGACACGAGTTCTGGACAGGCAGAAGTACAATTACTGTCATATGGTCTCTTACTGATGACATTTTATTAATTAAAGAAAAAGGTAAACTGATGGAGGCAGTGCTTGTTAACTTTATAGTGTCACTGCCTTGGTAAAATGTGACTTACTCAGTTATGCACCATTAAAATAAGCTTTAGTGAGCAGGCCTCTGAAAGGGTGTATCCACTTTCTTACAAACAGACAAATTACAATTCACTGTGGTAGTTACCTTTTTATAACACCCAGGACTATTGCTGATCAGAGAGCATCTGATTTGGTGCTGGAAAGCATTTTTGGTTAGATTAGCTGCAGATTAGACCACATTAACACACTTCCTTCATCCATTTACAAACACCCTCCATTCCTATTCCTTTCAAGTGCACATTAGGGCCTGCAGTCATGGATGGGCATTTTCCTACTATCTCCGCATCCAGGTTGGTTGACATGGCTGTCCTCATGCAATGTAACAATTGCCTTATGTACACTGACATAATTCTCAAACAGACAAATACAGTATGTGAGAGATATAGTTACACATTGTCATTGAAGGCTAGACTCTTACATACAGACACAAAAGGCAACAAACAGAGTGTCAGTGGCTCACACACATCACTCACCACACCCACAAAGGACCACATGCATAGGCCCACATATGTGGAGGCGCTCATATATAACTTACCCAAACTTTAAAGGCCTCTCAGGTGCAGTCCTCAGAAACTCCACATGTACACAAACAGGACAATTCCCATCACAACACATAAGACCACATCTCACTGTGCCTCACATACCAAGCCCATAAGGCAAAACACTCCATGACCCAATATTCTGCTCATAGGAGACTCCATTGTGAGACACATTGATGTCCCACTTACCAGGCTGGATAAGGAGAAGGTTACAGTTATCTGACTGTTAGGGGCCAGGATTCACCAGATCACACAAGCACTCAAGTCACTTACTCCTAAGTACCAGTATGACTTATTCACAGTCCATGTGGGTGTAAATGACCTGAGATGTACCTCCTTGGACTATATGTAAACAGACATGATTGAAATCTCAGAATATGTGTCACAAGCAGGTATGAGCCTAGAATTGAGCAGCATTCTACCATCTCCAAGGATGATGCCACAATACCAGCAGAAAATGTTCAATTTTAACAATTGGCTTAACTATTGTTGTCTTTTCAAAGGAGTCCAATACTTGTCAGCTTGGGAGAACACAGATGATAGGCCTCACCGCTTTGCTAGGGATAGTCTTCACCTGTCACCTCTAATCTTTCAGATATTGGAAAAAATATTATCCACCCCTATACTGACTTTTTTAGGCATTGCCAAACAAACAAACCTTCCAATGTAAGAAAAGCTACTCAGGACAAGCAAAAGGTGTTACTGCTCAATTCCAGGAGCTTAGACAAGAATCTACACTTTCTGGAAGTTGTCCACTCCCTGGAGAATGCTGACATTTGTGCAGTTACTGAAACATGGTTCAAAGCCGGAGAAAGCACTCCAGCAGTGCATGGCTATAATGCCTTTCATACATTCTGACCACCCACTGAACATGAAAGAGCTAAGGATGGAGGTGTATCTATTTACAGAAAGGATAAGCACATCACAAGGCTAGTCAAACAATGTGACATACTTGAGCTACACCATGTCCAACTAACCATGGAAAAAAAATATCACCATATTCTTGCTATGTACAGTTCATTACAATGAACCAGGAAACCCATGCATCATACCTGAAGGTACTAGAATCTCTCACCATCCACCCCAATACCATATGCATGGGTGATTTGAACTATCCCTCCATTAACTGGGAGGCATACACAACCACTAACATGCAGGAACAAAAATTTATTGACTTTGTAAATTCAAATGTCCTAAAGCAGCTAGTCTGCACTCCCACTGGGGGAACAAATATCTGGTACTCACAAATATGGGTGAGTGATGCACCCCTCCCTAGTGTTATGTTCTCACTAGTAAGATCAGCTCACAAAGCAGTCTCCCTTGAAATAAAGGTAAAACTAGCCCCCCACCTAACCCCAAAAACTTTAAGAACTTCTCTAAGGTAAATTACCCCTATTAAGGGATGACATATTGAGTTTCCAAGCTCCCACAAATCCAGAAAACATAGAAACCTATGCAGAGGCATACACAAAAGCCCTGTATGACCATGTAAACAACTGCATAAAAATGGCAGTACCAGATTGAAATAAACCCAGGTAAAACCACAAAAACAAGCCACCCTGGTGGACCCCTAGTATTGATAGATTGCACAACAAAAGAAAGAAAATCCTGTCAAGAAGCAAGATGTAATGTACATAACAGGCAACTAAGTTCCTTATTAGTCTAAACAAGTAAATTAGGGTACTAGTCAAGTCTGCAAAAGTAGACCTTGAAGTAAAAATAGTCTCCAAAACTAAGGATAACCATAAGGCATTTTTTTTCTTTATGTCCACATTCTTAAGAACAATACCCAACAATGTGAATAATTAGTTGTAGATGGCATCACCCATACTCATTCAGAAGGCATAGCAAATCTGCTGGCTGACAAATTTAGTTGAAATTTCACCTCCCTATCACCCTTAGTTCTCCCCTAAAAATTACCCTCCATCTCTCCACCACCAACTATCACCAAAGAACAGTTTGTCACTGCGCTCTCACAGTGTCAAAGGGGCCTGACAATATACCAAGTTGCTCTTAGACAGCTTAAATCTGGACTTATGAGGTCTATTAGGATCTCTGTTTAACCACAGCCTCTGGACTGGCTTTCTCCCGATAGAATAGAGGGCAGCAGCAGTCATACCTATGTATAAAGTGGGTCCATCAACTGACCTAGGAAATTACAGACCCATAAGCTTGTCTACTCTTATATGTAAAGTAAAGGAAAGAATAATCATTGACCTGATAAATAATGTCATAGGAGACCTCTAGCCACTGGACCCAACCCAATTCAGCTTTGTCAAGGGCAGGTCATGCCTACTGAACCTGGTGGATTTCTTTGAAAAAGTCATTAAGGCCATGGATGAGGGTAAAACAGTTCATACCACCTACCTTGACCTGGCCAGGGCATATGGCACAATTCCCCACTTTGGTATTATAAATAAAATCACAAAACTGGGCATAAATGCCTGTGTCATCAGATGGATAGCTAATTGGCTCATGGACAAGACATATGTGGGTAATGTGGGTGAATCCACATCCAGCAAGAGGCCAATTACTAGTGGCGTGCCACAGGGCTCAGTACTGGGAACACTCCTTTTTTGAATATACTTCTCTGAAGTAAAGGCAAATGTGGAAGGCCTCTGGATGGCAAAGTTTGCTAATGACTGCAAGCTGGGGGCAAACACTGAATCCCCCAACAATGTTGATATCCTTCAGGAGAGTCTAGGTCAGAAAAATGACTGATGCCAGAAACATGGCCTAAAACTAAATACAAAAAAATGCATTATCATACCCATTGGGAAGTCAAATATTGTGCAAATTACAACATCAATAGTATGCCCCTTAGAGTGGACTCAGAGGTGAAATATTTAGATACACAGATAGACAGTAGCCTGAACTTTATCTGCCATGTGTCCACAGTGGTGAGGAAATCCTTTTATGTGGCACAATTTATAAGTAAAGGT
This sequence comes from Protopterus annectens, assembly GCF_019279795.1. Classification (NCBI taxonomy): domain Eukaryota; kingdom Metazoa; phylum Chordata; order Ceratodontiformes; family Protopteridae; genus Protopterus; species Protopterus annectens. Next base: position 780,730,223 of record NC_056732.1, on the reverse strand, counting down.
ATGGCAATTTAGATCAAAGGAAATTATAGTCCTGCTGTACTCGACCCTTATTAGACCAATAATCGAGTACAGTGCACCATTAGCCATATACTTGACTAGGCACTTACAGCCTCTGGAGTGACCTCAGGGGTTCCTCACAAAGAAAATACAGGGTGTAAACAACATGAACTATGTGGATAGACTGAAAGCCCAATCCCCTTATTCTGTCTTCTACCGACTATTAAGGGATGACCTATGATTGACCTACAAGGCACTCATAAATCCAGCTCTGATGGACCTGCTACACATCTGCAAGTCAAACAGCATGAGGGTTACCCAATCTAGGGATATAAACTTTGTCAGTGACTCAAACAAAACATGCTGGAGAAACAGATATGGTTCTCAGAGATTTCTCCTTTCTTTAGAACAGGCTTCCTATTTACATTAAGCAGAGCCCTTCCCTGGCCCTCTTCAAATGGAATTTGGATCAATGGATGGGTACTCACAAATTCACACCTGGGGTAGTGCCTATGGCCCTTATGGACTGGGGCAATCTGTAAGATACTCAATGCACAGGCACAAATCAATTTCATCTTCTTGCCCCTAAGGGCCATATATTGTTCAAAATTGGGTTATATTGGCTAGGCTTGTAAGGGCCCTAAAGCTGTTAGCCTAGTAATCTTCTTTGAACCTATGACCCTGTGAAAGTAAAATATGGTCTTCTCTTTCCCACTGATCTCCATTAGAAAAGGAGTACAAAAGTATCAGTATTGTCTCCTTGGCATTTTCCATATACCTCAATAAACTCTGCTTTGACCTTACAACAATCTCAATAATAGCTTGTACATAGGATACTTGACCATTTATATCTCTGTCTCTTCTACTGGACCCAACAAACATCTACAAGTAAAAATAATTCCACAGCCCACCCTCACCCCCCTAAAGGAAACCACCATTAAAAAAACTTCTCCAAAACCAATTTTGGGTTTCTAAAAATAGAGGTGGCTAACTTCACGACACCCATGCAAATGTAAAATAGGTGTATGACTGATGAATCATAAACCAATGCACTGTATGAGCACATACAAAACTGCATGGAAACGGCCATAACAAACAGAACCAAGACACTCTCCTCCAAAAAAAAGGAAGCCAATCTGGTGGTCCCCCACCATAAACAAACTCTACAACACAAGGAAAAAACTGTTGCAGAAAAGGGTGAAGTCTCAAGACTGGAAAAACTCCTTTATTAGCATCAGCAAAAAACTGAGATCCATCATCAAATCATCTAAAGCTAGCTATGAAAACAAAATTGCTGCAGATTCTAAAGACAACCACAAGGCATTCTATAGCTATGTCAAGAATCTACATGGTAATACTCAGATCTGCTCTGAGTTACAGCACAATGGCAATACATATACAGAACCAACTGATATTGCCAACATATTGGCTGACAGGTTCAGTGCTAACTTTACCCCCTTTTCACCCCATAAAGGGCCTATCGCAATACCTGAGGAATGCCAATTCCCTATTATCATGGCTACACAGGTAAAAACCACACTGTCCAAAGCCAAGAATGCAGCTTCCATGGGACTTGATAATATCCCTGGCTGTGTTCTACATGAATTACAAAGTGAACTGGCACCACACCTGAGTACCCTATTCAATCACAGCCTCATTTCAGGCTTTGTTCCTACCGAATGGTGCACTGCTACAGTCAGCCCACTCCACAAAGGGTGAGCGACTACAGGCCCTGGGAACTACTGCCCCATTAGCCTGATAAGTCTTATATGTAAGGCTATGGAGGGCATCATCATGGACCTTATAAATAAGGACATAGGGAATCTCCAAACTCTGGACTCCATGCAGTATGGGTTTGTGAAAGGTAGATCATGCCTGCTCAACCTGATAGACTTCTTCGAGTCTGTCACCAGAGCTGTGGATGAAGGCAAGGTAGTTCACACAGCCTACCTACATCTTGCCAAGGCCTTCAACATCATCCCTCACTCAGGAATCATAGATAGACTCACTAAACTAGGCATAAACCCCTATGTAATAAGATGGGTTGCCAGCTGGTTCACTGATAGAACTCACACTGTGAAAGTAGCGGACTCCAAATCTGACTACCAACAAGTTGCAAGTGGTATCCCACAAGGTCCAAGGTCCTCTCCTGTTTGGCATCTACTTCTCTAAAGTTCAAGCCAACACAAAGGGACTCTGGCTGACCAACTTCACAGATGATTGCAAACTGGGAGCCATTATTGATTCTCAAACTGATGTATACATTCTACAAAAAGGTCTCACTGACACCAATGACTGGTGCCAGAACCATGGCCTTAAGCTCGATGCCAAAAAGTGCATTGTCATTCCCTTTGGGAAAAATTAGGTGCCCATGAATTACCACATAGGTGATAGTCCACTAAACACTGAAGGTGTGATAAGAAACCTGGGGACATAGGTTGACAGCAACCTCTCCTTTGAAACCACATTCCACTGTAGTCAGAAAGCCCTTCTATGTGGCACATCTCATTACAAAAGGTTTCTCATCCAGGAGGAAAGAGGTCATAATCCCTCTCTACTTATCCCTCATTAGACCTATTATAAAATACAATGCCCCATTTGGTATGTACCTCACTAGACACCTACAACAACTGGAAAGGCCACAAAAATACCTCACTGAGAGGATCTTAGGCCTTAGACACATGCCCTATATGGACAGACTCAAAAAAACACTTAGAGGCAATCTCTGCTTGACCTACAATGCCATGTCTGACCCAGAGCTGCTAGATATGCTACACCTAAAGAAATCTCAATCCCTCCATGCCACATGCTCCAGGGACCTTAACCTCATTACCACAATAAACAGAACATGCTGGAGGGACACGTTCCTAACCCAGAGACTTCCCATACTCTGGAACAAACTTCCATTCATGTCAAGCAGAGCACTTCACTGGCCCTCTTTAAGAGAAATCTTGACGAGTGGGTGGGCAATAGAAAGTTCAACCCGGGGATCACTTCAGTGGCCTTGCTTGACAGGGGCACTGGGAACTAACTTTAGGAGGCATGATGCCAGGGAATCTGCTTGGGCTAGGCTTTTATAGGCTCTAAGGCCATTAGTCTAGTACATGCCTATGAACCTATGAACATGCCATCACTAATGACCCATAAAACAGACACAGTGAATACAGCTGGGTCAGAAGAATAATTCCAAGAAAAAGACAAAAGCTCTCTCAACAGCTCAGTAATAAAGTCTGATTATGCCCCCGTTGCTAAACAACTCAGACAAGGAAAACACCAACTTTCAAACTTGCAGTCAACCAGATTCCTCACACTTCATTCTTAATGACATCATAAAAGGAAATTATGGTTGAACTTCAAAAATGAATGCCTTTTCTATCTATGTATATGGAAACATCAGATCATAGATTGATGGAGAATGAAGGATCCTTACCAATGCACTTTGATCACCTAACTGATGTAGGTAACACATTAGTGGTAATAGATCAGTGACAGCAGAAAATGAAGCATGTGCAGAGTAATAGAAGCGAGAGATCAGGGTCACAGGAAGAATATTAGACTTTCAGATTACTAGAAAAACAAGATGGTAGAAACCGTTTTGCTTTTCTGTGAAATATGTTATGTAAATGTACAGGCATCCCACTTATGGAGATCACAACAGAATGGGTTTACATGGTCTTTCTTTCATAGACTGTCTCTACATGGATTCCTAAACCTGTGGTAGAATGATTTTCCACCTAAACCCTATGAGAGAACTGCACTGTGGACCCCAGTGAAGATTATTCACATTGACAATCACAGAATCCTCTGTGATTATGACTACTCTGTGGAAATGAGAAACAGGAGAACTGATTGTTCCAGCCATCCAAATGTAAGCAGAATATTTGGAAATTCAGGCTCCTTTATCTTGCTACTGTTAAGTATTTTTACCTATAGGCATTACCACTTCATCTTCTTTGAAAATGGCAGACCTAAAATCTATGAGGCTAAATACATCCATTAATCCTAGAGGGTCATTAGAGCAATATTCCCTATAAAGCCATCAAAACAATTTTCCTTATTTCAGTGTCATATGCATGAGGCAGAAGATGGCAGCTAAAGTAACAATGTCAGAAGTAAAGTAGTATCCCTGAGGGGACAGGGAGAGGACTTGGAAGGCCAAGTTATGTTTTTTTCTTTTTGTGGCATTTATTCATCATAGAACAGATATTAGCAAAAAAAAAAAAAAAAAAACAATAATGCTTTCTACTCTTGATTGTCACTTGGTTGTTAACCTATTACTGTTTTTGATTGGTTATATATGTATTAATGCTTGCTTCTTTGCCATTCTTTTGTATACCACTTCTCCAAAATTCTCTTTAGTGGTTTTCTGCCAATGTTAGACTTTCTTCTGGTTGATTTAAATGTAGATCATCAGCATTTGATTGGTCATTTGCAAGTAAGCCACAGATCTTGTATGACCAAATAACTTTAATGACTGTAGACAATCCATGTGACACTGCAGCTGTACCATTTTTCATGATATATTACTAGTGTGACCAATTTTTTCATTGTGTGAAATTACATTTAATCTACTTGTTCAGTTTGTCAAGTTTACTAACTATTTCAAAGTCTTCGGTTTTAGCAGTAGTTGTTTTTTTTACAGATTCTGTCAGCAATGGCTTGCATATTTTACCTTACAGAGTGCTAAACTGTATTGTAATGGGGATCTTGAATGACTAAATTAAACTCAGTTGTATTTGAAGAGGATTAGTACTTAGACTAAGTAAATTGGGGAGAGGGAGTCTGCAGTAGCTGAAAAATGTTAACATGATGGAAACAATGAACTTTGAGGGATTGCACCCCTTTGGTTGCACAAGCTGTCTCTGCTTTACTTTCTCCTTTACAGATGAGATGCACACCATCCTTGGAAGTGGATGGATTCAATGCATAATATTCTTTTGCTGTTACTTGTTGATCAGGATTATCCCTGGGACATTGTAGCTTAACGGATGGTTTACTCTGCAGGGATCCCAAGGAGGACATGGATTTGACTAAAGGAAATGCTATGTTTGAATCAGTTTATCTGTACAGGACTTATTAAACAGCAAAAGCAATCTTGGGTTGTAATAGCCACAGTTTTCTTATTTATGACTACGTTTGCTAAACTATGATGGGGCATTCTTTAGTTACCTGGAATGTTAATGGGCAAACAAACCCAATTAAGAGAGCAGAATGTACAGTTTACCCCAGAAGGTTAAATCTGAAGTGTGTATGTCTACAAAGGATGTATTTAACAGCTGGAGAGAATCTCAAACTCACAGGATGGGATGCTTCTATGGAAGGTTTTTTATCATACCCAGAAGGGAGATGCAGAACAGGCAATCTATTGATAAAGAAACATACTTCTTTTGATGTTACACAAGTCTGATGGTTTAGGCAGGCAAGTCACCTTGAGAGGCTGAATAGAAAGAGAACAAGTTACACTAGTCAGTATATATGCAGCCTTACTGGGAGAATCCAATTTCAGCTTGCTAGCTTACTGCACAAGTGGCTGGCTTTCCAAGAGTGTATTGTGGCATAGAGTGGTATGGTGACTGAACACAGTAGTAAAGGGTAAACGTACCCTACGACTTTTTTTGTGCCTCCACTTAATAAATTTGATTGTACCTTCATTACTCAAATTGGGTTGATTGATTCTTTTAGGAATAAGCAAACCAGAGGAAGCAATTACACTAGTGAGTCTCCTATAATCACTCATTCTCCAATTCTGATAAAATATTGGTCTTTAAGGAGGAGGAAGGCTTATTAAGGAAATTACATATATTACCCATTACAATACAGGGATAATTTTTTTCTTCTGTAAGGATGACACTTTGTAGAATTGGTAATGTTTCTTTCTCCTTGTTTGTGTGTATGTATGTGGAGGGTGGAGTTGCGAGTTTAGAATCTGGGGATTAAAGTATTCAGTAAGAATGGGGAAAAAATAAATTTGATCATGTGGCTCAAATCTAAATCTAGAAGAAGGCTGCCAACATGAATTATAATTGTAAATGTACAACTTATTAGGATGAACTGCTAGCAGCTCACCAATGTGTTATGAGAGGAGAGTGTAGGGCTCACGAGCTTCTTATGTCAGCTCAACAAAAAATAGATTCAACTCTTACTAGTAGAAAAAAACTATGCCAAAAGAAGATTAAAGTTCAGATTGTTCATGGTCATTCCAAAAATACAGAAATATCTGTCACTGCAAATATAACAGTAACACTTATGAATGAATGGTTTGCAGGATCTGGAATATTTCTAAGTTGTGTTTGTGTGTGTGTGTGTGTGTGTGTGTGTGTGTGTGTGTGTGTGTGTGTGTGTGTGTGTGTGTGTGTGTGTGTGTGTGTGTGTGTGTGTGTGTGTGTGTGTGTGTGTGTGTGTGTGTGTGTGTGTGTGTGCGCATGTTTGTGTGGGGGGGTACTTGATTTTATTCTAAATCTTATTATTCTCAGCTTTATAGGCAAGAGATTACAGAGAATAGTATGGAAAGTAAAATCATTGATTTTCTGCCAACTCTTAAGGTTTACACTGTGAATCAGGATGAAGAATAAAACTAGATGCTTTCCATAACCTGAGAGAAAATTATCTTTCAACAGATGAGAAAGGAGAAAGAGAAATCACCAGGTTCAGAATGGTTGCCAGTAGAGCTATATCATGCTGTAGTGAGAATTTAATACACAACATTGAGCTGTTAGCAAATTATCATCTCAGAAATGGTAAGCAGTTGCAAATGACCTCTTCGCGGTGGAATCAAACATACCCATTTCTGTATTGACTCATGTTTCCAAACAATTTATGTGTATTTTAGCCAGGAGCATTAAGTCTCTTATTACCACAGTTCATACTTCCAGATCAAACAAGCTTTGTCCCAGATCTTATAACATTTGGCAACTTAATCACAGCTTTTATGGTCCTTGAAAAATCTAATAGGACTTGAAGAGCACTGCCCTAGACAAGAAGACTTTCAATAAATGTTATTGGTTATTCTTATTCAATGTCTTTAATGTTGGTTTTCTCAATACTTTGTCAATTGTTATCAAGGCTGCATAAGTTCTCTCAGGCCCAAATTAAAATTGATTCTAGATGCTCTTTACCAAAAAAGATACAGTGGTATATCAGACAAGGTCCTCCACTTTTCCCATTACTGTTCTCACTTTATATAACAACAATATTTGAATTCTGGGGTCATCTCCTTCTTGTGCAACTTCTGTGGCTTCTGCAATGTAATTTTTCTGTGTATGCAGATTATCTCTTAGTCTGCTTGAGTAGCCCTAAGACAAACATAATAACATGTACTTCCTGGTTACTTGGTGGGTATAAGATCAATATAGACAAGATTCAGATAGTCAAAGTTAACTACACTCCATCTTTGGAAATAAGAGGTAAATTTACATTTTTGTAAAGGGTTATCATTATGAAATACCTTGGCATTCTTATATGGCCTCAGGTTAAACACCCAGTAAAACTGACTTATGTTGAAGTACTTTCAAAGTCAAAGAGACTAATACAAAGTTGGAAAGGTTGCTGTTAAGACTTGCATGGTTTATTAACTCTCTTTTTCTTTATACTGTGTACGGTATTCTCCTTTCACCTCTGCCCCCACATTTATCACACTGAAGAGGCAGGTGTGGTAGGGTAAAAAACAATTAAATGAGATTGGGTATGGGTATGGGAGAGATGAGATGGTCAGGAGTTCCTACATCCAAACTGCTAGACCTCAGCTAGTTATTTACTTGCTACCTGATATACCAAATTCCAATTGAAAAACAGTCTTAAAGGTTGAAGCATGCACTGATCATTCCACTTTCCAAAATCTCCTCCGCTTCAGTGGCAAGTGGCAACAGACTTACATCTTATCTCAAAGTTGTGCTCACTAGCTAAATTTCTTAAAAAAGATAAACTGTGGACAAATACTAGAATACATTAATAAGCATGATATTTTAACTGATAAACAACATGGCTGGCATGACAACTACAGCACTATGATCACTATATGTATTGCCTTTCAATTCAAACTTATTCTGATACAGACAATCAGCTGGTAAATAGCAATAGATTCCTTAACATAAATGAGGTTTAGCAACAAACCAATTTGTCCAGGGACATCTTCAGATGGGGTTAGAGTAATATATTCGTGGGAGTTAAGTGGGTTGGGGGAAATGAAAGGGTTAAATGGAAGGAGAGATGATTGACAGGAAATGAGGTAAGGGTGGGGAGGGGCTTAAGGGGTTTAGGCAAGTGTAGTTGGGTAAGGAGCCACATTTTGACGTGAACTTGCTAAGGCAAGTGTACGTCCCAGATGACCTACTGGTGTTCCAGAGGGGCAAGTGGGCCTCAGGTTCCTGGTTGGTGCAGGGGTTCATGTGTGTGGGGTGGATTGTATATGCAGTTATATTTATTTATTTGTTTACCCCCCCCCCCCTGTGTAGTGTAGGTGGCAGATGTATAACTATATTGTATATGTGTGGGTATTTATTAGTGATGAGTGTTTTTGGTTGTCTTGTGCTATGACTTGAGAGGTGGGGCCTTTCCAGACGTGTGTGTTTGGCTCATGGCAGTTGCCATGCTGTTGAGGAAGAATCGGATGGTTAGTGAACTTTCCTGCAGGGTTGATTCGTGGCTGGATAGGAGAAGGTGATCTGGTTCACGGGTTCATTGCCTGGGTGGGGGTGGGGGTGTTGCCTGAATGGAGGCAGCGTGATTTCCTGGTAGATAGCATTGATGATTGTGGACTGTTGGTGAGGGATTGCGGAAAGGAAAGGGGGGTGAGTTTGGCATGGAGGTGCCGGCATCTGTGGTCCTCTACTATGGTTGGAGCTCCTTTCATCTGCTCATGTGGGTTTTTTTTTTTTTTTTTTGGAATGTGGCCCTGGCTGGCTGCATTCGGTACTTATTCAGAGTTGATATCTTTCCTTTGCTTGGCTTCTTTTGGTGGTGGTTTGTGGGCTGGAGGAGGCTGCGATGGCTGTTTTTGTGGGCTGTGGTCCACAGGAGGAGGAGGATGTTGCTGCTGCACATGCATGATGTAACGCCAAAAAAAAAGAAAAAAAAAAAAAGGAAGGAGAAAGCATTGATCCCAGGTATAGGGGACCATGTCTGTCTTTCAATTGTGCAGATCCTCGGTTTGTTTCGCCTCATGGTTTAGGCTGTAATCACTGACATTAAGTGCATTAAGGGTGATTATATTTGGGCTTCATGCTTGCATCTGTGGGGTGGTGCTGGTGAGACTAGAGTGTATATTTGGGCTTCATGCTTGCATCTGTGGGGTGGTGCTGGTGAGACTAGAGTGGGATGCAGTTTATGAAAGTTGTTTTGTAGCAGTGCAGATTAGTGCCTGTGTCATCCCATGATTCTTGTTGAGTGTACTTGCAGGAATGGTACATGCAGACCATGCTCACGTGGACAGTGTGCAAAAGGAAAAGAAAGAAAATGGTTAACTGCTGTGCATATCTTTTGGCCATGCAGATTTCATGGAATGTACAGATGTTGCCTCGTGCTTGGTCTGTTGTCATGAAATGGTGGTTTGCGGGCTGGTTGGTCATTGCAGGGCCGCGTGCTGTCGGGCGTGCCTGTTAGTTAAGGGAAAAAAAAGGTGAAAATAGCTTCTTGCATTGCCATTTGTCATGTTTGGTTTAGTTTCTGTGGAGTTGGGGGATTCTGGTTCATTGGGGGTTGCAATCAGAGGTGATGGCGGCTAGATGCGTTCTCACATTTTTGCCTTGGGTTTGTGGAGGCAATAGTTGGAGGTTGTTTCCCTCTTTGGGACTTTGGATTTGCTTGCCTGTTGCACAGGGCTATGGGAGGGGAGGTTGGTGTTGTGGCTTGTAGTGTACTTGCAGATGATTGCAGGGTGGCTTGGGATTGATCGTGGAGGCGGAGGTTGGGGATGTCTGGTCAAATGTGGGATGCAGAGAGTCAGGTGGCTGCTGTGGTTGGATTCTAACAGTCCAGTGCAGCGGTTTGCACTCGGCTGAAGCAGTGAGTGGATTTTCGTGGGCTTCAGTGAAGAGGAGTCATGGCTGCTGCTGTGCATGCACTGTGCAGGCTCTATGGTGAAGGGTGTTTGTGCTGCAAAGGAGTGCTTGTAGGTAAAGACTACTACATAGCTAAGGGAATTTTATGTGGGTCTAGTTTGAAAAAAAAATAAAAATTTTAACCTGTTTTAAAACTGAGGCCACTAAGAAATTAAGCACCCATCAGGTATTTCTGTCTTACTACAATTGGATGCACTTCACAGTGGGAAGGCTGGTGTATGAATCTGATTTTAGGTTGAGATAATAAAGTGCTATCCTGGGGTTCCCCATTGGTGTCTCTATTCGGATGGTTACGAATGCATTTTCCAGGGTCGGAGTTTACCAGTTTGAGCTACTCTATTTTGGATTTGTGGGGGACCTGACAAAAGTTCACCTCCTATACTTTTAGTACAGTTTTGTACAGTGACAATCCAGCCTCTTGTATGTGTCTCAATGTGTCTTCAGAGTAATGTAGTAAGGTGTCTTTGTTTGAGCCTTCATTTCCCTCATTGTGACAGATTTGTACACCGTTCCTGCCCTAAAAGGTTGAGAGGTGTGGGCCTTCTGCTGGGGAGGGGGGTGATAATTCCATGTTCTTAAATTATTTCCACCAATGATATAGGTGAAGTATGTTCGCTGGTGGAGGCTCTTTCCTCTCATTGGTGCAGAGTTTCAGAGTGTCCAGGTTTATTCATATGTTGGTTCATGCTCATGAAATCAAGATTATGGGAAACTGTGGTCAAACTTTGGAGGAGTGGAGTCGGGGTGGGGTGGGGGGGTTTGTAGATTCATGTTAATGCAAACCAGTAACTTTGTCAACTTGCGAAGTTGTAAGGACAATATGTAAGTATCCATGTTGGGGTTTTGTTCCCCCTTTTCCTGTGTGCTACGTCAGATGCCTTGCTGCAGTTAGTCATCTGTAAAGTACTAATAATAGAATAAAAAAAATGAAGGGAGCGGCACATAACTACTGGGGGCAGGTTTGAGGTCATGTATTGTGTAGTACAGGAAAAAGGGGGAGCTGCAGGATGGGGCTTTGTTGTATGGTCATGGGGGGCCCTTGGTGTTGCAAAGCAGGCATTCTGGTTGGCAGTGGGGTCATTTGGGTGCACAGCAGGGTAGTTTGGCTGCTTCCAATTTCCACTTGAAGGGGATCATAGGTGGTGAGTCATAACTTTCATCTGTACAGATTTTGCAGAATGTCCAGAGTTTGCTTCATAATTTTGTTACATCTTTCCTAAAATTTCCATTTTTTAGCAAATCATTAAAGATTTACATCAGAAAATGACAGACATTTGAGTTGCAGTCATTATACCCTTCAGGAAATTCATGCCAATGGAGACTTGTTGTTCTAATTACTTTCACAGTTGGTAAGCAGGAGTGTGCAATAGTTTATAAAGTGCAAGAAAGTTTAGAAATTGTCCCTATATTTGGTGGTTGTCCCACTTTTACTTATAGCTTTGTTAGACATTTGTCCTGGGGAAAGTGAGAGGGATACCTGGCATGTAGTAAGTAGACATTGCTGCCCTGAGGTAGTAGTAGAGGCTGATTTAAGCTCATTAATTAGACCCTTCTTTAAACTTTGGGGGTTTTCCATTAGGGGTTCTCATATCTTGACAGATAAAGTACTGCAGACGTTAAGGGAGAGGTCATAGTGATAATGTGTTTGCTGCATAAACACTAGGCATAGAGTTTGAGGCTCACCATTGTTTTCATTCTGGTAAAGGCAAGGTGAATAATTTGTTGTCTTTTGCAGATACGGAACTTGAGTGGGATGTGATTGGTGTCCTGAAGGAGGGGGAATTCGGAAGTGATGGAGGCTGTTTCAATGGAGGTCCCGGTTGCTGTTTAACAGCAATGGTTCATTTATCATAAAACTATGGTTGTCTAGCAAATCATCATGAAGTCAGAAATGACAGATGTGAGCTTCAGGCTTAATACCCTTCAGGCAATGCATGGTAATGCAAAATGTGTTATTCTATCAGTTTGTTAAGTTTGTAAGATCAACACTTTGTGTCCCTACTTTTTGGCCTTTGTCCTCGCATTATTTATGGCTTTGTCCAGACTTCTTGGCTTAAGTGGTTGAGAGGTATGGGTTGACAGCATTACGCTGAAGGTTTTGGACGGGGGGGGGGGGGGTCTGGGTGGAATGTGCTAACAACATATCCTTGCTACACAGACATTTTCCAATAGCCTCATACCTCTCATATACAGATTTCAAAGGAGGGAGAGGTATGCACAGAATGTCAAGATCTTGGTGTCATCATTAGATGTTCACAGAATGCCCAGAGCTATGCTTCTCAAAAGGGAGGGAAAGGGAGAGTTGATAGGAATGGGGGAGTTTGCACTGGAGACAGTTTATCTTCATCATACAAGATGTCTTTTGGTGCCCGGCACAAGTTTGATTTCTTGCACTGTTGGGTCATGCAAGACTTCAGAGGCCTCCAACTTTCTTTTAAGGCATTATTTGAAATGGATAAGATCTCTCTGGACACTCGTATTTGGGGAAGGAAATATTTGTAGGCGTCACTCGTTCCCTTAATGGTACTGCTGCGCAATTTTTGAGAATAATTTTATTTTAGTTCTTTGCTTTATGTAGTTTATTTCCTATCATAGACCCATTTGGTAGCAGTATGTTCCATCTTTGGCTGTGATAGGAATTGCTGAAAGATGTGGTGGGGCTGGCTGCAATAGGAATTGCTGAAAGATGTGGTGGGGCTGGGTTACTGAGAACAGGGGATTTGAGATAGGCCCTTGATAGTGCTTAATGTTGTCAGTGAGGACATTTTGGTTATTTGTGGGGGAGTCCACTGTATTCACAACTGCGGTTGCAGGCAAGGGTAGTGGCTGGACAGTTGATCAATAGGATGGGTATCTGACAGGGTTTAATGTGGTCATTCAGAAGCATTGGTTACATGTGTGCCATGTATTTACACTCTTTCTTTCTTTACTAGGTGGGGGGATTTAGCTGAGGGTACCGTAGTTGCATGGGCGACTAGGCTAACTGGACTTACTGAATCTTGATTTGTGGTTTATTGGTCAAGGGTTGGGGTACATTGATATAAAGTTTGACAGGCTGTGGCTATTAAGAGAGGTTTTGTTTCAGGGGTTGGTGTTGGGAAATGGAAGTCCATGGAATTTTATTTATGTGGTACTTCATGTGATGGGGGGTATTTTAGTCATTCAGAATGTGGTTGTTGGTCAGCAAATGCTAGGTTGGTTATTATGTTTTTCTGTTTATATTGCATAGTTGGATGTTGGAAAGGAAATTTACATTTTGTTATTACATACACTGGATTGACCTTGTATGGTTTCACATGGCGTTGGGTTAATGTTTTGGTGCTGGCTTGGGCATGTAATGTTCTGGGACTCCTTATGGTAATATTACTAGTAGTCAGAGTAAATGAGAGTTACTTAAAGTACAGACATTATACAAAAGTATGGTTATTTTAGTATTGGAGAAGGATTGTTGGATTATTTTAACCATTTAGTCAACCGGTGGTTTTGAGTAGTCATATGACAGGGTTTTGTGTTGATAGGGATCCAGTTTGGTTTCAGGTGGATGTTGTACACCGTATGATACTTGATTTAGCCCTCCATCTATGTGTGGTTAAGTCTAAAAATTTCTTAAGAGGGAGAGAGAACAGCTTGGTCAGGCTGATGGTGGAGAAGAGGGACAGGCTTGCCCTCTTCTGTTCCCCCTCTGGTGTTTGGATGTTCATTTCAAGGATTTGGGGAAAGGAAAATGAGCAGCTGGAGGAAGCTTGCTAAATAGATAAGCAAGCTGAGGTAAGGACACTGCTTATTTGACTGGAAGGTAATTCAATGAATGGTGTGTGAAGTGAGATGGGGACGCTGCTTCATAAGTAAAGTAAGCGAGCAGAGGTATGGACGCTGCTTACTAGGCCAGGATGAGTAAGGTCATGTTATTCTGAATTATTTGGTTGGATGGGTAATTCAATAAATGGGATATGAAGTGAGTCTTGGACACTGCTTCATAAGTAAAGTAAGCAAGCAAAGGTATGGACGCTGTTTACTGGGGCAGGATGTATAGGTACGCTGCTCTGATTAACATTACAAGGATGTTTATGCTGTGATTAAAAGCAACTATACTATGTCCAGTTGTAATTGATAAATTTGTTGATCAAAGCTATGTTATGGAAGTTTAATAAAGGTTGTGAAATGTCATTCAGTGTGATGTGTTTTTTGAAGAGGACCAGGACAAAATGGACCTTCAAGACAGTGGTTAACTGAAGACTATTAAAAAAAAAATGCTTCTTTGTTTTTTATAATCCTATTTTGTTTTTCCTTGTGGTCTCTTACAGATAAATTAAGCAGATGATATTATTTTAACAAAATATGTCAAGAAATTATATTTCATCACCATGGTGCTGAAGGAGGACTTCAAGGCATTGTAGAATTTGTCAGCCGTGAATGTATCATTAAGCTATTTGGTATCCCACAATGCATTAAGAATGCGCAACCATTAAAATCACCAATCCCACTGGTAAAGATCTCCCTATAAATAGGTTCCAAGAATACTTCAGAATTACTCTTGATCTCAGCCTGCTCTTTGTATGACATACAAAGTTTCCAACTTGCTAACATTGGGAGCTAGACAGTCTACGTCAGTTAGTGTATCACTTCCCAGACTTGAATAACATTTTTTTTATAATTTCTATGCTCTCTGCAAATTGCTTCTCTATTTTGAATAAAAGAAAACAAAACACTCAGATTTATTCATCTGGCAAACAATACAGTGCACCATTTTGTCACACTAACCAAATGCTGCTGGTGACCAATATTGCCTCCTTACTTCTACATACTCTTATCTTTAAATTACTGTATGATAGTTATTGTCCTCCCTGAGAAGGAGGTTATTTTAAAGAGACAAAAGGTATTTTTTTCAAGGTCCTGAAGTCTTAGCACTAACAAGGCCTGTGTATACTTGGCTACCTTCATCAAACCTTCACAAAGCTAGTGGCATCTTGCTGGAATGCCTTTCCTGTAGAAATCAGGCAAATTGATGTCATGAAAAAAAAGAACAGAATAAAACCTCACACAGAGAGAAAGAAAACAAATGCAATTGTTTTAGAGGCACAAATCCTTCCAACTTTGTTGATTTAACATATAGCTACTTAATACAAAGGCACTGAGTTCTGTACAAAATGCATTGATGGCATAATACCGTATAGAGTTTTATATATATATATATATATATATATATATATATATATATATATATATATATATATATTTATTTATTTATGGGTCTATATCAGAAACATGAACTACCAAAAGCATGAATATGAAATCATCAAGATGAGAAGAAATAAATGTCAGAAACTCAAACGGTTCAGTGTTTAAAACTTCACGCTATACATTCATGTGATGCACAACACTGAACACAAAATCCATTCATGACGCAGTTGAACATAACCACATGAATAAACCAATAACAATAATGTATGAGTAACATTTCTGTTCCTTTTTGGGTTTTTGTTAGTTTGTACATGTTTACTTGGTATCCAGGAATATGCATCCTAATGTCAGTGTATTCCAGCGCTGACAGCAATGGTACATTGGTTTCCTTAACTGGTATTACTTTTGATATTTCATTACTTGTCAATGTATGGTTCAGTGCTGTGATTAGTGGAATAGGCTGATGTTAGGAGGGTCAGTCCTGGGTGCTAAGTAAACATAAATCAACTATAAAGAAGCCAAAAAAGGACAGAAATCTTAGCAATATGTTATTTTCATTGGTGGATTCACATGGTGATGTAGAAGAGCATCACAAATGGGTTTAGTTCTGTTGCGGGTTATATCAAGTCAGTATATTTTGCAGCCTTTGCATTTGATATTATGAATTTCATGAATGTGTGGAACTTACCTGGTTAACAAAAGAAAATAAATAAATGACAAGTACCTACACTCCACCCCCCCCAAAATAACATCATCTGCATAAGACAAAAATATGCTTTGTTCAGTGTTGCTTATTTCCAAATTCAAACTATGTGATAAGTTTGAATAGCAATGCATTTATGCATGGTCATATTTAATATTTATATCAAGGGGTTTAGTAATTTCAGTCCAGAAATCAGTCCTGCCTTGCCAAACATGAATATAAACAAACAGCTCTTTTGTGTAAGTCCTTATTACAGTAGACAATCGATTATCCGAACGTCGATTATCCGAAACGTCAATTATGCAAACCATCCTTCCAAAGTTTTCAGGTAGGAAAAATCATAAAGTCTGAATATGTAAAAATTATATGTATTATTTTTTTAGCTTGTAGCCAGCTTGTGTGTGAAAATATTCTTAATTGTCCACTGGAATCACAGAATGGTTGAAAAGTGTATTCCTGTGTGCAGAAAAAGCAAGATTTTAGAAGTTTTTTTATGCTGTTCAATTATATGTTTGATTATCCAAACAGTTTGATAATCTGAACTATCCTAGGTCCCAATTAGTTCAAATAATCACCTCTGTACTGTAATTCTGCTGCAGCAAAACATCATGATACCGTGTCTTTTAATTCATCTTCTAAAATGTTAGTATTACTTGCCATTTTGATGTTACACTATTAGTTCTGCCTCTTCAGTTGTTGAAAAACTGACTACCACAAAGAAAATCCATTGTATGCCACACATCTAGGTTTCATAGGTGATGCCAGGCTAACATTTTTTGTTTGATTTCCCACTGTCCTCTAAAACAGCTCTGACATTAGTACGTCACTACCAATGACTGAGAATGGGAGACATCAGCATTTATTAATCTGCTGTTAAAAAATTAAAAATAATAAAAAAAAAAATCTTATATAAAAAAAATAAATTCTTCCTCTTCACACGATCTGTATCTCCATGCATATTACCTCACTCTCACTCTCCTCCTCTGTCAGGGATGTACTTTTTGCTATCCTCTGTGGAAAACAATTAGAAGTGTTCCTTCTTTCCTGACCACATTTCAGTCAGTCTGCATAAAGACCGTCTTAAAACTCCCCTTAAAATTGTTTGCACAGTGGGAATAGCATGACTTTGAAAAAAAAGTAAATAACAGATAAAAACACAAAGTACACAGCATAACTTTGGAAGAAGATTTTCTATAGCCAGGCTTAGATGTTACATTTCTAAGCACCAATGCTGCAAATGATTTTGCCATATATCCATGTGAGCAATTGTATTCGTTTAGGTACATTATTTTGGACTTATTCCATTTTTTTTTGTCAAACTATATAAATAAAGTTAGGCTGAATATTTGTCTGCCAAAGAAGGGCTTTTTTCTAGCTTATCTTGGAAAACAAAACATGGAATTTTCTATGACTAATGCAGTCTCCATTTTTCAAATTGGCATCTAATCACTGTTTCCTCTCACTAAACCTGCAGTCTCATAGACATCAAAGAAACACCCACTAGGTCAGATTGAAATTCTATGAGCCAATAGGAATAAGTCTGTCAAATATAAAGGATTCCTGGTACTACTGATAGATATATCCCATCAATTTCCTTATATTCAAAGAGCTACAGACAATCTCACAGCTACAACTGTCAGCTATAATAAAGGGTATTCAGCAAATACATCACCTGAAGAAACAATAGAAAGATCTAAGTTATTTGCACACAATGTTAATCATTTCAGTCATATTGATACACAGGCTTATTATGAAACCTAACTTAAAATATATTTGGTAAATACCCTTGTAGAGCCTCAGATGACGTAGACACTAATACCAGTTCTTTTAAGGTCATGCTAAATGTACTAAACAGTACAATTAGTCAGTGCAAAAATCTCTTAAGTTCAGTATGTTAATAATACACAGAATGTTAGTGTTGTATTTGTAATTAAAGCACAGTTTATTTCTGGAATGCCTATATACATAAATTATATAACAAGAGAAAAAAATTGCTTAATGCTTATAAGAGGTTTCATTCTACCTGCCTTACGATCACACAAATGAGTAAAGGGCTTAGGGGAATATTTTGGAAGCTCATAGCTGAAAATGAGGATAAAATAGCCACTAAAGCCAAAAATAATTACAAGTCTTTCGTTAACTAATGTCAGGGAGTTAAGAACTAACACCAAACAATGTTGAGAATTAATCCATAATAATACAGAATACTGTGTACCAGAGAAAACAGATAACAACCTAGCTGACATATTTGGTATAAATATTTCTGCAAAAAAACATAAAACAGCCAGCATACTAGGTCAATTCTCCATACTTTAATAAAGCTTAAAAAACATGGAAAAAGTTTACAATCACAGCATACCAGTTTCGGACCAAACCTTCATCAATGCTATGAGTAAATCCAAATCACACACCTTATATAACACTCCATTACAATTAGATATTACAAATGTTCATTAAGACCAGGTGCAAATAAGGTACCCATCTTAATAATCCACAATTTTTCTTTGTAATCCAACAGTGAATGCCATCTCACTTTGTTATTTCTATTATGACAAATTCTGTCAAAAATAATAAAGGTAAAAAATGCAGAGGTATATTTTATAGTGTGTTTATATAGGGCATTGGTGGTCTTCACACATCTAATATCACTCAAATGTTCAGATACCCTAAATCATGATGTTTGCCCCACATAAAATGCAGAACAAAACCAGGTTGCTAAATATATTACCCAGTCACTTCTACAGTTCTCATGCACCAAAATGTCAAAAAACTGCTATGTATTTTTATAAGAAAATTGCTTATCCTTTCTTATATATCTACAAAAATAACAATGTATACATGGATAACAGCCAACCAAAGGTCTACCATCCAAACCAGTTTGGCTAACCACCCTATCTTTGCATATCCTCTTATAGTGATTAAATGGCCCTGTCAATGTCATACAGACTCCACAATCACAGCCACCCATTTAATTACTATGGAACAAGTTCTGTCAGCCCTCTAAATAGCTAAAAACACCTCACCCATGAGCCCCGATAATATGCCACATTGCCTGATTATTAGTGTGAAAATGTGGCCTATGTGAGTCTCTCCCCATGTTACATTCCTGAAGCCTGGAAAACAGCCATTGTAATATCACTACTCAAGGGTGGCTCAATCATGTGACTATAGATCCATCAATCTCACTAGCCCCATATATAACATTATGGAGCATATTATCTCAGACCTCTTTAATCCAGACATTGAAAAATCTCTTAACATTAGACCGTCATTAATTTGGCTTTATTGAAGGAAGGTTCTGCCCCTTTAACCTCATTAACTTCTTTGAAAAATTAACAGAAACAGTATATAGCAGGTATAAAGTACATGCTGCATATCTGAACATAGCTAATGACTTTGACACTATTTCCCATGCAGGAATTATTGATTGACTTGCAAATCTAAATATATATCATTATTTTGTGTGGTAGATAGCTATATGGTTTTCTAACAGAATCTATATGGTTTAAGTCACAGGTGCCACTTCAGAAAGCAAAAAAGTGACCAGGACTGTACTTAGTAACTGAGAGTCAGTACTAAGCTTTCTCCTACTTGGAATCAATTTCTCAAACCCTCAGATCAAAACTTCTGGCCTAATGCTATCTATGTTTGTAGATGAATGCAAAGTGGGTGGCTGTTATTCGATCTTCCACTGACTGACTGCTCCAACATGTGTCAGACCATGTTGACAATTGGTATAAGGACAGCTGTCTCAAGGTAAAAGTGAAAACAGTTTAGCATAGTTTATTTTGGTAAATAAGATATTTCATTACCACATATATGACACATTACTCCAATCAGACAATGCCATAAGGGATCTAGGCACTCTTGTTAAGAATTCCTTATCAAGTAACCATTGTGTCTCTGCAGTTGTTTGGAAAGTCTTCTAATTGGCTCAACTAATTACCAAAGGTATTTCTCCAATAGATCAAAAGAAGTCTTAATTTCCCTTTATTTGCATTTCAACAGACCCATTACTGAATATAATGCACCTCTTGGCATGTATTTGCCTAAACATATTCCTCAGTTTGAGAGATCTCAGAGATTCATGGCTAAAAGTATCAGTGGCCTCAGAAATATTAGTTAACAGGAAAGGTTGACAGCCCTCTCCCTGTATTCAGTCTCTTATAGACTGCTCCATAGAGATCTGTGTCTAGCCTTTTGAGCCACGAAAGATCCAACCCTCTTAGACCTCCTATTACTTCGCAGAACAAATGGTGCCTCACATACAAGGTTAAACAAACTAAACTTTAATAACCAGATAAATAAGACATGTTGACATGATAGATTCATATCTTAACATATCCCTCACCTCTACAACAAACTTCCCCTAGATATCAAGTTGATCAGTATCATTGCCACCTTCAAGATAAACCCTGATAACTGGATGGGCAACCACAAATTCTCCTCTAACATCTATCATCCTGCTATCTTTGAGGCCTGAGGAAATTTTTGAATAGGGAATTTTGGCTAGGCTTGTAATTGTCTGAAACAGATTGCCTGGTACTTACCTATGAGCCTATTGTAACAGAAACAAGACTTAGTCCAGATGTGATAAGAATTGCTTATTCAGATCTTTTGTTATCACTTAGTAGTCTCTACTCAAGATTTATATTGGTTTACAGTAGCCAGAATCAAACCAGACTCCCCTTCTTTCAACAATAATAGAAAATGTTCTACTTCCATGTAAATAGATAAGGCTTGTCTGGTTATTGCTATGTATAGCATCACTTGTAGAATATGAAGGCTCATTTCTTCCACAAAAGGTAGATAAAGTTTGGCAGTAAAGGCATAAAGTCCAGATATTTATATTAATGATTTATTGCTAAACAAATACTTTGGACTGAAATATGCAAGTCACTGTGATGGAATGTACGATTTAGACTATTTAATACCCAGTTATGTAAAGTCGTTATATGATTTATAAATGGGATATTGTACATTACTGGAATATATGTAGGCTGTACTTCCTGAATTAATTCTAGATAATAAATATAGCTTGTGTCCTTCATAATTTACTTGCATGATATGGATATGTAATTTTTGATCTAGATATTGGTGCGCCAAAAACACTGGAAATGCAGTGAATGAGTCTAGAAAAATCCAACACACCAACAAAATAAACTTCTATATTCCAAATGGACTGTATTAAAATATAACTCAGTTCAGCTGTATTTTAATAAAGTGTCCACTTTGAATCTATGAGTGAATTGCATTGGTTTGAGCTTGACATTGTCAAGCAACACTTTTTCAGCTTTATAATAATAGAACAATCTATGTCTTTTCTTAATTGGAATTAATTATTTTTCAGGACTTCTCTCAAGTCTCTCATTTCAATAGACTTTCTTTCTATGAGTATATATATAACTGTTGCAGTTTCTAGCTAGTACAACCTCTAGCATATATATTTGCTCAAGTAAATGCTTTAGCAAAAAATTAAGAAATATCTACTTAGCTATGTCATAAACTTTCATTTCTCAGTAAATGTTGTGTCTTTCGGCTTTTCCTGGTTAGGGGTCCACACAGCGGAACTCCAGTCCACTAATGATTGGCAGTAGATTTTTACATGCCAAGTTGCCGGCCCTGACGCACAACCTTCAACGAAGGTACACCCATTCAAGCATGTCTCCACACAGAAGACGGTCTAGCTGAGAATCGAACAGGACAATGTCTTACTGTGAGGTGACAATGCTACCACAGCACCACCACCGCAGATAGTCATTAAATCATAGCTGTAAAAGTAACTCATTTCACTATAAAGGAAGAAGTAGATAATGCTTCATTTATATTCCAGTGTAACTTTATTTTACCTCATATATAAGCAATAAATTCTTTATTATTAAACAAGTAGGAATTCATCTTTCTTTTGTAACATATCTGCTTGACATCCTCAAGTTATTGTTTATATGTTATGGTGGCCTGATCTAAATAGGAGCAATGAATACAATGTATTGTCAAGAATTTATTATCATTGTCAGCTTTATTCATAAAAATAGCCAATTATTGAGCAAATGTCTATAAGTTATGAAAGTATCTAAATTCCTTAGGGATTTTGATTTTACCAGACATCACAGAAATGTTTCTATGTCATGAATTCTAGAAGCAAGTAGCCAAGTCTTATAAAGTAAGATACAGTAGGAAACCTATTTCAGAAAGTTGGAATATATAAAATCTATAGTGATCAATTTACTACACACACACACACACACACACACACACACGCACGCACGCACGCACGCACGCACACACACACACACACACACACACACACACACACATTTCTTATGTATCTATATGGGTCTACTTCACATGACTGAAAGCTCAAAATACTGAAATTCATTTGACTGAGTCCACAATCCTGAACGTTTCTTTCCCTGGGAAAAAACATTTGCTGAAGAGATCATTTGCTGAATTTAGCTTTAGATTTATTGAGTTTGAAAAATAAGGATTCAATGGACTGTGTTTTTGATAAAGTGATATAGACTCACTAAATAGTAGATAATAAAGCTTAGGAAGAGCATATATCTAAAACATTTCTGCATTTTAGTACAGGGAAAATCATTTCTACTGTCTCTCTTTTCCATATTGGAGTATACCCTTATGGGCTAGTTTAAGGCTACTCAGTTTTTCTCAAAGGTAAGAATCAAACCTTGCATCTTGTGTGTGTAAGGTAAACACCCTAACTACTATTCTAACCTCCAACCCAAATATCTGTTATTGCTGCTATTGTATTTGATAGGAAGAACAGCTGGATGGACTTCTAAACTGACTGATGTCAGTGAGCTGCAGCTGATGCAGCCTGCCCAGCAGAAGAGGTATGCTTGGTATTACAGCAGTCCCCAGCTGAAGAGGTATGCTGGGTATTACAGTAGTCCCCAGCAGAAGAGATATGCTGGGTATTACAGGAGTCCCCAGCTGAAGAGGTCTGCTGGGTATTGCTGTAGTCCCCAGCCAAAGAGGTATGCTGGGTATTACAATAGCAGAAGAGGTATATTGGGTATTACAGTAGCCCCCAATTGAAGAGCTATGCTGGATATTACAGTAGTCCCCAGCAGAAGAGCTATGCTGGGTATTACAGTAGTCCCCAGCTGAAGAGGTATGCTGGGTATTACAGTAGTCCCCAGCTGAATAGGTATGCTGAATATTACTGTAGTCCCCCATCCAAAGAGGTATGCTGGGTATTACAGTAGCCCCAGATGAAGAGGTATGCTGGGTATTATAGTAGTCCCCAACTGAAGAGATATGCTGGGTATTACAACAGTCCCCAGCTGAAAAGGTATGCTGGATATTACAGTAGTCCCTAGCTGAAGAGGTATGCTGGGTATTACAGTAGTCCCCAGCTGAACAGGTATGCTGGGTATTACAGCAGTCCCCGGTTGAAGAGGTATGCTGGGTATTACAGTAGTCCCAGATGAAGAGGTATGCTGGGTATTATAGTAGTCCCCAGCTGAAGAGGTATGCTGGGTATTACAAAAGTCTTCAGCTGAAGAAGTATGCTGGATATTACAGTAGTCCCCAGCTGAAGAGGTATGCTGGGTATTACAGTAGTCCCCAGCTGAAGAGGTATGCAGGGTATTACAGTAGTCCCCAGCAGAAGAGTTCTGCTGGGTATTACTGTAGCCCCCATCCAAAGAGGTATGCTGGGTATTACAGCAGTCCCCAGTTGAAGAGGTATGGTGGGTATTACAGTAGTCCCCAGCTGAAGAGGTATGCTGAGTATTGCAGCAGTCCCCAGTTGACGAGGTATGCTGGGTATTACAGCAGTCCCCAGTTGAAGAGGTATGGTGGGTATTACAATAGTCCCCAGCTGAAGAGGTATGCTGAGTATTGCAGCAGTCCCCAGTTGAAGAGGTATGCTGAGTATTGCAGCAGTCCCCAGTTGAAGAGGTATGCTGGGTATTACAGCAGTCCCCAGTTGAAGAGATATGCTGGGTATTTCAGAAGTCCTAGATGAAAAGGTATGCTGGGTATTACAGTACTTCCCAGTTGAAGAGGTATGCTGGGTATTCCAGTAGTCCCTAGCTGAAGAGGTATGCTGGGTATTGCAGCAGTCCCCAGTTGAAGAGGTATGCTGGGTATTACAGCAGTCCCCAGTTGAAGAGATATGCTGGGTATTACAGAAGTCCTAGATGAAAAGGTATGCTGCGTATTACAGAACTTCCCAGTTGAAGAGGTATGCTGGGTATTCCAGTAGTCCCCAGCTGAAGAGGTATGCTGGGTATTACAGCAGTCCCCACCTGAAGAGATATGCTGGGTATTGCAGTAGCCCCAGCTGAAGAGGTATGTTGGGTATTACAGTACTGACAAGAGCTATATTTGCTAGCCAATGGAATTAGAGACATTTCTATGGTATTGAAAAGCCATCAACAAACTGATTTTTTTTTTTTGTATTTGTATTTGAAATAACAGTCTGCTTGGGCAGTATCACTGTCTTATTTAGATGATAGCTGGATCCTACACCTAAAACTTTTATGTAAGGTTATTAATTGAAATTTGACAGGTCACTGAATTCATCAACCATTTCATCAGCAGACTGCATTTGAAAGCCAACTCAAGAGCAGACGTTGCAGATTAAGATGAGTGAATAACTTCCCATGAAACTCATGAACTATGATTGGTAAAGCTGTTTTATAAAAATCCAGTATTACTAAGCTTTTTTAGTGAGACATATGAAGAGCACGATAGTACCTGATTTGAGGACAGTTACGTATTGATCTTGTGTCATAACAGCTGAAAAGAGGATTTATTTGATGAATGTTGGTTGAAAAGATTCATGCAAATTACATGTTGCATTGAAACACTGGAAGGACATGAGCAGCTAAATGTAATTTCCAAAGGTGTCATCTTAAGGCAAGGCATGTGCAGACAATGCCATTAGTGTGTTGTGTTTCCTGACTATTTGATACAAGAGGCCTAGCATTTAGTTTACATTCTTTAAATCAATGGGTGGATAGTAAATGTTGAAAGTTGCATAAAACAGAGAAACTGAACAGGAGAGCAGTTCATCTTTCTTTATTGGCTTTTAATCTAAACTCGAGTTACAACATTTTTAACTTTTATCACTTATTACGGAAATGGCTAATGTTTTATTTTGTAATAATATGAATTATGTATAACACTATTATTTTTAAGGGTCTGGCTAAAATAAAAGAGCAGCTTCTTTTAATCTCTTGTGAAGTAAAAAAAAATTACACTTGCAAGCTCTGTTTAAGGCTCAACTGTTTATAAGGGAGAGAATATTTCACGGTTGCCCTTTAGCAGTGCTTTTCTAGTTAATATAAATACTATAGGTTTTAACTAAAGTTCATTAAGAACGGGATCAAACAAAGGTCATTCTAGATGAAGGCAGTAGATTATCAGAAATGATAAAAAGTGACATTAAATGCCTCTGAAATTAATAAGTAGTGTTTAGCATTATTGCTTATATAAGAAAGTGAGGCTTTTACATTTTATTGGTTATTATTGTATAAACAGCCTGCTTGTGGACTTACAAGCCCACTAAATGCAATATGAAGCACAAGTGTGTTTAAACCAATATTTGAATTTGCTATCTGTTAATGACGAAAGTATTAAAATTGTGAAAAAGAGCAATAAAGTATACAATACTCAGAATATATTGCATAAGGAGACTTTAATGGGAGTAAAGAAAATGTTTTCTAACTGAGATGATATGTATGCTAAAGAGAAAGTAATGGGAAGTATAAGAACCTGAAATGTAAAATGGATCACATTTCTTTTATCTGAAGATAAATATCAGTATGTCAACATCTTATGCACTGCTTGTTGTTTTAGTTCTTTAAAGTAGATCTTTAACACAGTTAAGAATCAAGACGTTGCTTTAAATATAGTAGCACAAGCAATGCATTAAGATTATTGGTTCACTAATATGTGTACAAGTTAGACTAGAAAGGGAAGATGTCAGAAATAATTTAGATAAAGAATGGGATGGGAACAGAATGAATTATTTAAGATATAACAGCTGATCAAAGAACAATTTTAAAGGATATTTCCCTTACTAGTATATATTTAATTTTTTCACTCATGTGATAGCACTGTAAAGGAATTAAGCCTGCAGTGCAGATGTTTTTTTTTTTCTCCATTTTACACATATTGCTGCTGGGTCCGTAATCAAAATCATCCTTAATTAATGTCTGGGCACTGGGCTCTGACACTCATTTCTATGGCAACTTAGTTATCACTTCTACTTATGTGGGCAGTTGTAACACAGCCCCCTCCCTTTCATTCATCTTATTTCTTTCCTGGGCAACTTGAATCTTCATAATATGTGGATGGGTAGTTTGTGATGCTGCACCATCTGTCATGCCACCCAGTCAGCAGGGCATTTCAAGAAACTGGGCTATTATAGAGTTCAGATTTATGTGGTTTGTTGGTTACATCATTGCCAAAAGTTATGCATTTATTAATAAGATAGCCAAAAAGTCTATGGCCCAAACACAGAAAAGTTAGCATGAGGTATATACCCAAGGTGTTCACCTTGAGGTCAAATTTTCCTCTTCAGATGTTTTGCGTGAAGCTACAGAAGTCTGCCTATACAGTTAGGCTAGCTGCTAATAAGGCAATCTGAGTCAGAAGCATATGCTAATTAATCATATGCAGTCCCCCAGAACTGCATGCAGTATAGCATTTACTCAGATGAGCAATTCACTGCATAAGTTAGTATGGCTTTTTCTGGCTGCTCATGGTTTTGGCCATGTTCATCCATCATGGTAGAGGTAATCCTTGGGGCCCAGAATTAACAAAATCAGAAAAACTAGTTGACAATTCAGAATTTGTTAAACCAGTAAACTACATGAACAGCATATGTGAGGGGCTGCATGTGTGAGTGTATTTATGAGTGTGCACCTGCTTGGGAATTTGCAGTTGGTAGCAGATGA
This sequence comes from Protopterus annectens, assembly GCF_019279795.1. Taxonomy (NCBI): domain Eukaryota; kingdom Metazoa; phylum Chordata; order Ceratodontiformes; family Protopteridae; genus Protopterus; species Protopterus annectens. The sequence continues at coordinate 780,703,353 of NC_056732.1, read as the reverse complement.
GGGAGAAGGTTAGGCATATGTGTGTGTGTATGTGTGTGTGTGTGTGTGTATGTGTGTGTGTGTGTGTGTGTGTGTGTGTGTGTGTGTGTGTGTGTGTGTGTGTGTGTGTGTGTGTGTTTGAGTGAATGAGTGAATATGTGCATGAGTAGAAATATGTCTCTGTGTGAGTCATACTTCCACCCAGCTCCAGACTAACAAGCAAAGCCTGCAACACTGAGTCAGAGGGAACCTTAACCAACAAGGAGAACACTAAAGACAAGGGTTGGGGGAAAAAAAAAACTAGAAGCTGAAGGCAACTCTTCACTACTGTACCTTAATGGTATTTATGCAAGACATGGGCAGAGGGGAAACACTAGCCACCAGTGACAACTTTAAAGACTTGGATCAGGAGGAATAGTAAACTCCAGGGATACTCCATATATAGAGTGCATTAAAGACACTTAAAGGTCAACCGCACCCACAGACTAACAAAACATGTTTATTTTATCATGGTTTGGTGTTTCCTACATTTTAACACCACCCTGGGACTATTTTAAAGCTGTTTAGATATTTTATATGCAATTTCTGACTATGACCACATGGGGGGCTAGCATCTTGAAATAATTCTGATTGTTAAGTCTGCCTCTAAGTATCCCAGAATGCATTGTTTGTCTCCAAAAAATTGCATCAGATCTGCCACATTTTCCCTAAAGCTCCTGTCAGTCCACTGGTTTTACAGGCATTCACTGCTGTGTTATAGTCACCTACTTTTGTTTAAAATTTTATCCTTTTTCAATGACTACTTCAAACACAAGCAGTGCAAATGCTACAGAACATAATTGAAAAGTGCATTTTATTGCTTTTTCTTCTTAGAAATGCTAACTTGATTTTTTTTTTCTGAAGGCTAAATCTAGTTATTCAAGGTATCTCCCCTCCCCCTTCACACCTTCCTTCCCTAGCTGTCAAAGAGCTAAAGGTAATTTTACCCATTATCTGCATGTGATTGACAGCTCACAGCAGGTGACCAGACTAATGTACTGTTTTCTTGTCAGCCTTTCCTTCCTTCCAGTGGGAGGTTTTTTTTTGTTGTACTCCTCCTGTCAAATTTAGAACCAAGCTCCATAGCACTAGGAATAACCACTGTTTTGCAAAGCATCAAACTCCCACTTATTTTTCCTTCCTGTTTGGTTTAATAGCTAACAAATGATGTACTATAAACACGAAATATTTCACAGACTTGCATGACAGCACCCACATGCTTTTTTAAGTGGTAATTTAAGAAAATTACGTTATTGAATACTTCTTGTAATCTGATGTAGTGTTGTCAATTAATTGTGACAGATGTCTGCTTCTTATGTAAAAACATGCAATTAATGTCGATGCATGGTCACTGCAAATGTATGCACTTATTTTTTGCAGCTGTTACTGTGCTTCACCCTGTACTTTGTCACATATCGGTAGGGCTCTACAGAAAAGTGAGATTATAATTTGACAATTTTTCTAGGTTAAGAGTAGGCTGAGTAAGCCAGGTCTGACATCACAATGTGGGAGGTCCACTGGCTCTTCTATACAGCATGCAAATCAGGCGGGGATTACATCACTTTGGGGGAGGAAACATCCTGGTAGCTAGAGCAAGAGCTCTGGCAGATGTGACATCATCATTCCAGAGCCAGCTACAGGTTTTTCAACTTGGTTTTCAAAGTGAAAGTAAAACAGTACAGAAAAGTAGGAAGCCTAACAGGGAAAACAGTTGAGTGGATTCGTTTTTAAAGCTGCATGGGTGATTTTTTGACGCTGTATCAATGGACGAGAGCTAAAAGAGACAGCAGGTTGAGCAAACTGCTTTAATATCCCATTGTTGTCCTTTAAAAAAAACATAGAGCTGGGGAATGACTAGACATAAGGGATACTTTAAGTTGTGGGCCTTAAACACACTTAAAAAGATTCCATCACTGTACCTTCCACTTCCTCCATAGAGGATCAATCACCTTTACTACCATTAGATACCAGCAATACAATGTGAAACATAATTAAGATTTTAAAAAATTAAAAATGTAAACTATAGCTTCCTTGCCACTGGACTCATCAGCTACTAGACACCAGAAATAAGATTTAAAAAAATAAAAATGTAAACTTCTGCTTCCTTGGCACTAGACTCATCAGCATTAACCTAGTTCACTAACTTCCCTTAATGCAGAGTGGGTTGTTTTAAAATATAATGAGGATTGTGGGCATTATTCAATGCTTACATCACTGTGTGAGTTATGCAGGAGAAGGACAGGAACATAAAGCATACATCTAAACCTTGTAGTGCAAAAAGTCTAGCAGAGACAAAAATAATGACAGGACAAAGAAACACAATCAGGGACACATTTTAATTATTCCACGAACAAGAAAATAACTAGAGTAACAGCTTTTGCACTAGCATAGATGAACTGAAGGATAAGAAGTGAGAATAATGTCTGGAATTCACGACTAATTGCAATCATCCATTATTTTTCAAGCCAGGAAAAAAAGGATACATTAGGTATGTTCTGACACCACTGGGACAGGTATGTGGTATGTGTTTGTGTGTGTCTGTACTGTCTCTGGGAGAGTAAAGGGATGGTGCCTGTTCTAACATGATGAATTGGCCCACAATATTAACTACTTCAGGAAAGTACTGATCTGTACTTGCTGTAGTTAAAAGAGATTCAGAAACATGTAAATTAGGTTATAATGAGGTCTTTCTTCATTGCAGTTGATGTGTCTCTGAAGATGAAGGCACTGCATCACGGAAGTGGCATTTTTACTGCAATCCTTAATGAGAGAGATGGGTTATTTCTGAATACCTGCGCAAGTGTTGTTTCTATTTTGTTGGAGAATAAAAGTGAAGGCTAGTTATTTCAATGCTGTAAATGTTTTAATGGTGTTTGAAGTGGTTTGCATAGCTTTATAAAACTTGTTAAATAACAGAAACTTGACTGAGAAATAGATGTTGCACTCAAAAACAGCCAAATGAAAAAATAATAATGTAAACAAAATTCAAAATGTAGATTGTTTCACAAAATTATGAAATTATAAAAATAGAAGGCATTTTATATTCATGAGCATTTACATGATAGTTAATGCATCCATTGTATTGACTTTTATAGCTACTGGTCAATTTCTTAACAAACTTTTACTGTTTTACCATTTTTCTCAGCCTGAAATTTCATATGTGCAGAAATGAACAAACAGAATGCAACTCTCTCTTTTGCCTTAGAAGTTTTACAAGAGGTAGCATTACAGAAAGGAAATTTTCATTTTTAGTTTCAGAGAAGGTTACAAGAGTAGAGTTCATAAGGAGAAAGATCTGGTATAGCATGGGCAAAAAATATAGTATTAAGAGTTCTTTTATGTCAAAGTTTGATGGTTTAGCAACTAGAGAATGAAATTATTATTCAAAAAAAGCTTGTGTATAATAGAAGATAAAGGGAAAAATGATATTTGATCAACAAGCTTGTTAGTAGAAATATCCTATTTATAGTTTTTAAATATAGAAGAGAATAAGTAAAAAAAATCCCTGGGATTCGGAGATGCTTATTGCAATGCTGAAGCTTTATCTTGAAATGCTTCCACATCATGGTAAGAATTTCTCATTTAGAGACTAGTCTCCTGCTATCATTTTCTGTGGCATAAGTAGTATGGAGAGACGTCTCATGGAGTAAGCCATATGTTAACTCATTCAAGCCTACAGTGCCTTTTTTGTATAGTTCTAGTTCCCACCCCTAGATCCTTATGGCATCCAGAACTTTTTTGGGTCTGGCTTCACTAACTTTACTAACTGACTTCCTAGCTAATAAGAAGCAATAAGGACTTATTAACAAAATTACACCAAGATTGTTAATCTAGGATGTTCTGCAATGGAGAAATGAATCACTGTTCATCACATATTATTCATATTTTCAAACTGATGTTCAGATTTTCATAACTGAGAGCACTACATGTTATTGAGGGGTATGGTGTGATATGCCATGGTAGAAGACAGAAAATTTCATACTCATGTCCATTTATATCACACTATACCTAATATGTTGCTAGTTGTTTGTTAGCAATTATGAAAATAATCAATATTTCCATATGTACTTAATACTTCAAAAACGAGTGACTCACAAGCTGTTGCATGACATCAGGTGAAACCTTGGATGCTGTCAAAAAAAATCTGTCTTAAAAATTTGCACTGTAAGCTGCACATCTTGAGAAGTATTCAGTATTTTTATTCTGATAATTATACAAATAAGTATATGTTTTGATATCCATACAAATATTTAAATAAACATGCACTCATGGATGAATTTCTTGTTGTCATGTAGAAGCTTATGATTAGATAATACAGTTTCCAAGATATGACAAATTATTTGTGAAAATTTAGCAAAACATATAACATGGGCTTGCATTAAAATATGTTATAGTATTTATGGAAAGACTGCAAATGTACTATTATCACTGCAAGGAATACTTGTTACTGATAAAATTGTAATTTGTATACTTTTAATAGATTTTATTGTTCACAAAATATGTTCCTTTGTTTATTTATCCTTTTTAAGTTATTTTTTTCAGGAGATGCACTGGAATGCAATATGTGTGTAGGCTGCTAGAGGTGTGACATTCCACACCACTTAGGTATTAATGAGTTAGGTAATGTGGCAGTCGAGGGGCGTGGCTAATGCAAATTAACAGCATTGTTTCCAAATGGAAATGGCTGTTACTCGGGATTAACTCAGTAGAGTGATTCTATGAGAAAAAAGTGAATGCTGTCTTTTGACAACATTTAGCAATTCACTCCTATGGGAAATTATGGTTATTATTATTATTATTATTTTTATTAGTTTGAAAAATAATGAAGAGTTATGTGCACTTATATACAATATAGGTGAACATTAGAATTAACTAAACACTATGTGAAATGCACAGAATAAGAAAAATGAATGATCACAAGGAGCTGTGAATTGACAAATACAACAAGAAATGTAAAACTCAGACAACAGTGTGATACACTGTTTTAGCTAAGGATTTGCAAATATCATGAATAGGTTTTAATTCACTAAAGAAAATGTAAGTTATTTATATTGTGTAAAACATTTGATATGTTGTGTGAAATGCATATGCAGATTTTAAATATTTATTTGATTACTTATTTATTCAATTTATTTATATTTGTTAACTTGGGGTAGAACACTGATGCAGATAGGACTGACTTCAAGTTCAGCCTGCAGAGTACATGCTCCAAAAAATATTAGCAAGAATTAAAATAAAAGTATGATAAATAAGTAAAATAATAAGTTATATTAAATACCAAGCCATTTTCTCACAAATACTGAATTAAGAAAACATAATTGAAATCATAACATTAAATTATGTTTACAAAAACCTAACAGAAAAATACTTTCTGATGATAAAAATTATATACAACAATTTATAAAAAAACAGAAACTTAATTAAAAACTGAAAAGTAGATGGAACCGAGAGAAGAACAGAAGGAGTGTAATAAAGATCAAAAAGGGGAAGGAAAAGTGCATATGTAAGCAAATAAGAAAAAGTGCTGAAACTTAGAAGGAGTGGAGTGAAGAAGGAATAGCATAGCAAACATATAAAGCGTTGATAGAAAAAAGGGAATAATAGAAACATTACAACATGAACAAAAATGGATTGAATCAAAAGAATGGTAAAAGGAGAAAATATAAAGGTGAAAAAATAGTAATGAATAAGAGCATAATTTGAGAATGTACAGCTATGTTTGAGATTAAATAAGGGCACATGAACTATATACAGGAAGAAAAAGTGTGCATCTAGAAAGAGGGACTAGACTGCCATGTGTTTTGACCAAGAACAGAGAGGTTATGATTAATATTTTATTATTAGAAAGTTGTAAGTAGATAAGGTTCTTGACTTGACTAATATTTAACATTACAAATTCTCATTAATTGTATGTCAACCTACAAAGTAAGTGAAGAAGTTAATATTTTAGAGTTTAATTAGAAGTATGCTGACAAAGTGTGATCTTTATTGAATCAGTATCCATTGATCTTTACTGATAACAAAGTAGTGCAGCTCAGTTCTAGGAATAAAAGTAATAAACTGACATATTTCAGTAGGTGTAATTTGAAGGGCACCAAGGTTTCTCTTTGAAGCAGAAGAAATCAAAGGGACTATATAATCTAAACTGCTAATTGTGGTAGCAAAAATCCCTTTCCTCTATAACTTCCTTGGCTGAGGGTGATAAAAAGTGATATATCATCCAACCCAGAATAAAATGTGTTTTTTTTAATTTAGTATTCTGAATATGTAAATAAAAGTTTATATTTTTGTAAAGCCATAGACCAAAATACTGGAAAGTGGTAGTAGTTTCCACTGCATTATTATAATGGCATTGTTTGGCCTCTGGTCAGTAAAAATGTTTTCTTTGTTTTAATCATCCCAGTCACTTTTTAATTTCCTTTTTTAAATCTTCATAATTCTTCATTCAAAGTCAATTACTTGAACCAGCATCTCCTCATGTTGCTTAATGCTCTTCCCAAATAATTCATGTGCTGTTATTTGGCATTCAGTTCAATTAATCTCATTTTTAAGGTCTTCTCTGTAGCTGAAAAAAAACTGTTCATTAATCACATATAGTGTTTACTTTATTTTAAATGTAGGAACTGCCACTTATGAGGTAGATCTGGATATTTAGTCCTGTAGGCGGGCAATTTAAAAATCCAAGACATCTTGGGACAATACCATGTTGAATATATGCGTGAAAACTACTTTGTTGCCATTGTAGCTTCTTAAAGTAACTGTAGAGGCTGAACATGTATAATACACTGTCCCCCAGATTTACTCATCTTCTGTGCAGGACTAATTTAGTCCTGCACGGAAGCGGCAGTTTAAGAGGAGGACGGCAACGCGCCATGCATATTAATGAAGGCACGCTGCCTGAACTCCTAATGCTACACGGAGTGTGGAAGAGTGCAAGGGGCATGTCTGAGAGCAGAGCCCTCAGAATAAACATGCCCCTGCAAAGTAGAACAGAAGAATGTGTAAATAAATGAGCGAGACTGCTCATAAGTGTCCACATATCCCCACCAACAGTCCCCATGTGTTTGACAGCAACAGTACAGTCAAATAAAATGAAGAAACCCTTTTATTTATTTTTTTTAAAACCCCGAGTACAACTAACCATAGGTGCGTGGGTCTGCCCATCACTTAGCTACGGTTAAAGCAGCTGAAAAGGCTGAAGAGGATGACAAGGAATATATATGCAAATTAAGTAGCACAGCAATAACATAGTGGTTAGAGCATCTGCCTAATGAACAGGCATTCCCGATTCGAGTTCCACTACAGCACATATAATTTTCCATGTGAAATCTGTATATGAACATATTTTTACATCTTATTGCCATATAACCTACATAATAACATTTAAATGTGAACTGGAGTACTGCATTAAATGTACATGTGAAGTGTCAGTGTCATAATGAATAAGACACTAGTAAGCATGTTTAAGCACAAATAAGCAGCAGTAAGCATATATAAGCACTAGTAAGCATGTTTAAGTGCATGTGCATGGGGGTAAGCGTTGCCTACACAGATTAAGCAAAGTAGAAGTTAACTTAGTGTAAGAAACTGTAACCAAAGGTTATTAGTGCTTACCATTGTACAAACCCATGCAAACCCGCTTACAACTGCTTTAAAGTGCCTTAATCACTCTGGATCCAACAGCCCATGTTTTTCCCAGCAACAAAATAAACTGCCTCTGTAAGGCTCAAAGTCAGGACCCTGTACACTATAGTCACAGTAGTTAACCACTAAGCCATCATAGTAATAGATGTGCATGAGGTATCAGCAAACTAATTCTCACCACAGGAAAATCATATCAAACATGTGAACTGAATCCATGTACAGTGTGAAGTGGTATAACCTGCTACATAACATAAATATGTGAACTGGAGTACTGCAGTAAGGCCAGATGTGAGGTGTCATTACAATAAAGTATCGAAGCTCCAAGGACCCCATACAGTGTAAGTACACATGAATCAATGATACAAGACACATATATAACATGTAATGAAGAAGACATCAATGCCAAAAGGCAAATATCATGCAAATTGAATATTAAGCATTGCTAAGCGTTGCACAGCACTGCTACTCAGACTACTGGCAGGATACTACCAGTGGGAGAAACAGTGTCAACTTGCAAAGTTTAATCTTAAACAAACACATGTTCGTCCTTAGTGGGACGACCCCAAAAATTCTGCTAAAAAGAGTCCTCGGGGTAACATACCATGCCTTACAGATAAGCAAAGAAGGATATGTATGTTTGTGGACTGAATGTGTGGGAACCCTGAAGATCCACGGGGTGACAATGTACATGATGGGTCCTGAGAAGTGGAGAGTGGGCAATGCGTAGTGGTGTGGTGAGATTCGGATGGAACCTGTAGGAAGGACGATTGATGTGGAGGAGGGAGGGGGTGGAGGGAATGATGGGTAAGACATTAGTGGCCGAGGTGTGCTGGGGTTGGACGGACCTGTTCTAATGGGACCGCCCCATGGATGTAAGTGAGAAAGGAGGAGGGGACTGGAAGGTAACTGAGACATACCATTTCCCATGGCAAAGCATGGTATGAGTAATATGTATGTTGTATAACCCATGGAATAATATATACATATATATATATATATATATATATATATATATATATATATATATATATATATATATATATATATATATATATATATATATATATATATATATATATATATATATATATATATATATATATATATATATATGAAATGGAGTACAGCTGCCATGAAGGAACATATATATATCTACATATATGACCTAGAGTACTGCTGTAAATGCACATGTGAGGTGTCAATATCATTATGCATAAAGCAGTAGTCAGGTTAAGTAGCAAAAAGCAGTAGTAAGCATGTGTCAGCACCAGTAAGTGAGTATAAGGTCATGTGCGTGGGTTTGCATGAAGGTAAGCACTGCTAATTTCCAGTTACAGTGTCCTACACTCAGTAAGCCTTTAAATTTCTTAACCTGTGTAGGCAGTGCTTACCCCCATGCAAACCCACTTACAACTGCTCAAAAGTACCTGAATCACACTGTATCCAACTGCTCTTGTTCTGCCTAGCAAAAAAATAAACTGCCTCTGCAAGGCTCAAACTCAAGAACCTGCACACTATAGTCACAGTAGTTAACCACCAGGCCATCATAGCAATAGATATGAATGGGGTATCAGCAAAACAATCCTCACCACAGGAAAGTCAAACCAAACATGTGAACTGAAGCTATGTACAGTGTGATGTTGGATAACCTGCCACAGAACATAAATATGTGAACTGGAGTACTGCAGTAAGCATAGATCTGAGGTGTGATTGCAATAAAGTGTAGAATTTCCCAGGTCCCCATACAGTGTATGCACATATGAATCATGGATACCAGACACATATATAACATGTAATGAAGAATAAATCATTGCCAAATGGCAAATATAGTGCTAATTAACTATTAAGCAATGCTAACTGCAGCACAGCTCAAGTTAGTAAGTGTAAGCAATGTGTAGCGGAGCCAATTCAATCTGCCTAGTGGTATACCTCTTTAAGCAGTGACAACCTTATGTAAGCAGGTGTGCCCATAGCTTAGCCTTTTCAAAACCGGCCAATCACAGGAAAGTGTGGGAAAATGGCCATATTTAAACCCCACAGGTGGGAATACGTCTCATAACTGGATGTAGCTTCCTACTTCAGGCAGAATGGCTGGTGTGGGTGAAGGCACTCAATTTAGAGTGCACCGCTGGGGCATCCAGGTGTCAAAAATCAAGGTATGGCTCCTGATAAAACACCATGATCAGAGACTACTGCAGGACCAGTACCAGGGCTCACAGTATAAAATGGAGGCCTGAGACAGTCTCGTCCGTGACCTCTCCAGTGCCACAGGTATCACATGGACTGGTGAGCAGGTCAGGCACCACCATGCTGACCTGAAGCATTGGAGGGGGGATGTACTGGAACAGTGGATCCAGGAGTCTTGGCAGATGCCCAGTGCCCCAGGACTGAGTAAGTACTCATTCTACTAAGTAGTAAATAATTGCCTAGCTTGTGTATACTATACCAGGTAACAGGAAAAGAGGAAGGCCTGAGATACGGTTTATGGATGTGGTGAGAGAGGACATGCAGGTGGTTGGTGTGACAGAGCAAGATACAGAGGACAGGAAGAAATGGAAACAGGTGATCTGCTGTGGCGACCCCTAGCAGGAACAGCCGAAAGAAGATGATGATGATGATGTGTATACTATAGATAGGTATGGCTAAATATTACTGCATTTCTCTGACAGCTGCAGATGAGTGGGCTAAGAACCAGTCAGCTCATGATGCTAGGCTACAAAGGCTGCATCTCAAGGCAGGTTAGTAATCAGTTTGCATGTACTGCCATAACAAATAAATATAAGAGCCTTAGAAAGTGTTGTACCAGTAGAAAAAAAATGAGTAATAGTCTGCGAATAAAGGTATAACAGTAGATAATGGATGGAACAGTAGATAATGAGGTTCCATAGTGGGCCACGGATGTGATGTGGACTGGTAACATGTGCACATTAGGTTGGAGTGGTGTTCCTGATGGCAAATAACCCCTACACTTACTGGTGTGTATCTGTCATGGAACATATGTGGGCTGTAATAGTCCGCACAATTCCAGAACATGTCCAACAGCATGCATAGATATCCCCAATACTACAGAATGGCAGATGTGTAGCAATCACATAGCAGGCCTACCACATGCATATGTGGAAACATAGTGGCAGTGACAATGGCATGCAGGTGAAATACCCTGTAACAGCCCTGCAACTCTAGTGTCCCCACAGGGAGCATGTCTATAACCACATAGCAGAAAATGTTGTACAATACAATATATGGCCCAATGGTATACATAATGGACACATACTACTAGCGCAGTGTGAACATTATGTTGGAGCTGATATAGTGGCGGGAGACTGATATGTGTATTGTATTATGGTAAACTTGACATATGAGTTGCTCAGACATATTTCCATCATTATGTCTTTTAGGGAGTATGGCACACCCTAGAAACCCTGCATACAGTGCCACTGAGGAGTTGATTATCATCACCAGCATCATCCACAACTATCAGCTGCTCTTCTCATGAACAAGCATGGACCAGCAGGAGAGAACAGCCATGTGGACTGATGTGGTCCGCAGGGTGAATGAGGTGGGGTTGCACAACCGAACTTATGAGCAGGTCTGTCACCATTGCAGTGACCTGCTCCAGCAAGTACGACATCGTGCTGCTGCCATGTGGGGTGACCACCTTGCAACAGGGGGTGGCCATAACATCCACCCCCCCCCTCAACAGAGTGGAGGAGTTGTTCATCAGCCTGGTAGCACTTGCCCGCCCGCAAAAGCTCCAGACCTATACAGTCATGGAGATGGGTGCTACTCACACACCACACATTGATCATGCAGGTAAGATTCCAGGGCATATCAGTAGACTACTGTAGTGTATGCATCTGTACAGGTAGACCATGCATGTGTGAGATGTGGAGTATGTTGCTGTGTAGTACCCATAAGCAGTAATGCATAAACTGTAGTACTATGGACTTCAGCTGTTGTTGTACTGTAATATTGCAGCCACACTGTAGCAATGCCACAGCTGTGGCCACTGACATCAACTCTATCCCATGTCAATGTAGGTATCTCTGGAATACCAGCAAGGCAATGGATGGATGCCGGTGAGTATGGTTTAAGGTTATGCTTGGCAATTCACTGTGCATTTCGTAGCTAAGGTGTAGGCCATGTACACATCTAACACACCTACCCATAATGCATGCTGTACATGTGCACTGACACAGCACACACCTCACTAATGGGATTACCAGCCTCAAACACATGCAATACACAGTCCATCTCAGACAACTGTGGCTACGCTCCAGTGCACATTGCCTAGGCACAGCTGACATCTGCCCAACATACACAGCTATGTCATACACAGAGCAGTTGAACATGCTGCATATAACGACATCCCACTCTCTCTGCTAGCACATGCTCCAGGGTCCTAAACCTAACCAGCACAGTACACAGAACATACTGGAGGTATAGGGCCTTGTCCTGGGGAATCACCATACTCTGGAACGGACTACACATACATGTTAGGCAATGCTACTCATTGGCCCTCTTGACAGAAATATTTGGCAATTGGATGGGGAATGGGGAATACACTCTGGGTAGCATGTGTGTGCCACAGCCTGACAGGGGCACAGGGGAATAACATTAGTGGGTGGTGCATGGCAGGGAACCCCTGTGGCTAGGCTTATGTAGGCCCCAGGACCAATAGACCAGTACTCACCTATGAACCTATGTGTACCACAGGCAACATCAGCCAGGGCCCAATCATGGTCAATAATGGTCTCTACACTAACCATAGGTACAGTACAATGTCTTTGTGGTTGGTCTAATGGTAATCTACCACTCATGCACCACTAATGATGACATATGTGAATACACATCAAGCAGTCACTACACACATGTCCACACATGATCCAGGATCACACAGAGGCTGTGAGCAGCAGCAGAAACACACCTGACACACAGAGACACATCCTGCAATGGTGTGTACACCCGTGAGGTATGGTGCACAGTACATGCCAGGGTGCTGAACAGATGCACAGCAATGCTGTGGATATGGGTGCAGTGGGTATCAGGGGGAGGGCCATCACCTACAAACAAAAGCCATGCATCACAGCCATGTATAATGTTGGTAACTGGGATTGACTACAGTTGCACTGCATGCTGTTCAGCCCCACATGTCCTGCATGCTGACATGTGGGTAATTACAGGTATGTGTGTGAAACTGTACTGCACCATCGCCTGCTATTGTGTGTGTTATGGGGTTGCGGGAACTGTCTGTAGGTGCTGTCTGGTGTAGTGTATGGGTTGCCATGTATGTCGACTGCATGTGTGTATGTCTGTGTGTGTGGCCATGTCTTGCACACACGTGTGTGTGTGTGTGTGTGTGTGTGTGTGTGTGTGTGTGTGTGTGTGTGTATTCACTGTTTAGTGGTGTTGTACAGGTCTTACAGTCTGTTACCTGTTTTCCCCTCACAGGTTGTGAAGTGGGGCTGGGTCCACCCCGCAGGAAATCTGATGTCACTGATACAGACAGTGACCATGATGATAGTTGTGTTGAGGCACAGGAAGGGTCATCAGGGGCTGCAGCTGGGCCACCAATTGACAACCCACATGTATCCACACCATCCACGCACACAGTCACACTGTCTCTACACACCTCATCACCATTGGCTCTAGCTGAGGGACAGCCTACAGTTGGCATGGGCCAGGACAATGTGGTATCTAGGGCATGTGTGTCAGGACACAGCAGCCATAGCCATATGTCTGACAGGGTATCACATAGGCAGATATGCAGGGGTGCTCATAGGAGCACTGCTGGTCACCATGCCCCTGGCAGACATGCAACATCTATTTCAACCACACGCATGCTCCAGACTGTCATGGAGGCAAAGGCATGAATGGAACGGTACACCAGGCAGGGTCTAAGGGTGCAGAGGGTCATCACACCTCTGTAACTGACAGCATCCATGACCTAGCAGGTGCCATCCATAATTACACCGAGGTCATGGATAGACGGCGGAGTGAGACATTGGAACTCATCCAAAATGTCATGTCCATGCATCAGGACAGGGCGGGATGATTGCGACGGCCACATAGATGTATGCCAGCAACACTAGCAGCTGGAGGACACCGTGGACATCCAAACAGTCACAGCCGCTCCCATAGTGGCAGTACCAGTACCAGCACTGTGGGGGGTTGTTGTTCACAACTCATCAAAGCAGACCATGTGCACGTTGCCCTGGCCAGTCCCAGGAGGGACCTGGGTCCAGTGGATGTCTGTCAAACTTGGGTGACAGTACTCAGTCTGACTCTGTACCTGATACTGCCTGTTGCACCCCTGCCAGGCACAGGTCCCATGTCCGGAGATGGTGAACTGCAAACCCTGCCAGGTACAGTCTGCAGCTGTCCTACAATTCCCTGTATAGGGCAGCCACATAGAGGAACTGTGTGCATGCAGACACATATACATAAACAATGAACCTAGGGCAACCACACACCTGCACACACAACATCACCAGTGGCCCATAACAATACTCAGCCCCCTTACACACACATGTTGTCAATTGTATGGCTCAGACTAGACCTCTGGCAAACCAACAACACACCCTGTGCATATGATGATACCTGTACCACTGCCTGACATTCGTAACATCGATGCAGGGACAGGCTAACATGGTTCTGATGCACAGGGTGACTGTACAACAGTGTAGCAATGGAATGATGTGTAGCATGTTGTCAGCAGTAAAGTGAAATGCTAATATCTTGGAAGGTGTAGCTGTGCAGCCATGATGCATCATAGCTTTAATTAACAATGTTATATTGTTGTCACCAGTATTTGTTCAGATTGTATTGTGTTTGTCCATATGCCACATAGCTGATGGGTGTAGTGGTGTCAGCAGGCCTTCTACAGTGGACACCAGTAAGTGTAGTGGGTGGTACACATGCCATGGCTGGGTACAACACACAGTGCCTTTAGTTAGGATGCAGTACAGGTGCAGGACTGTACACATGGAGGTATGTCCCTGTGCAGGTAACACATCTGTTGCACATGTAATCCCACCAAGACAGGATAGGTACAACCACACAGTGCTATATATGCAGTCTGCAATGTGGATGACATTGAACATGCTAACAGCAGGGTGCATGTCCCTCTCCCCACTCTACTGCGATCCTCACCTAAGTAACATGTGTGTGCCAATGCCGGTGGCATAGCCCTACCCTTAGGAGGGTGTGAGGTGCTCAACTACTGTGACTGGTGTAGACAACAACAAACAACCTGATTACATACACTGTACACTATTATAGACAGCTATGTGGGGGGATAGATGCAACAGTAACTGCAATTATGGCAGTTATGTCCACAACGGCCACACCCAGTGAGTTATAGCAACCCTAGTAGTGCTGCATACCTCAACAGTGTAGACAAGGGCATTGACACATCTATGACCTGTGAAGTACTGTATGCCCATGGGATGGCACCTGTGGTATGTTGGCATATGCCTAGCAGTCCTGGTGGAAACATATCCTGTGAACAGAGGTAGATCCCATAACAACTACACATATTTCTACAAGCGGGATGGTGTACAAAAGCCTGATATGATCTACATAGGCATTGTGCACCTCCTAACCCTCATCTACACCTGTCATGACTGGGTTAAGGAGGTATACCAGGTCAGGTTGTATTCTCTGCCTTTGACAAGTCCAACATTGGTGGGGTCCCATGAGTTGAGATAACCAGTGACATTGGCCATGGGTTCATTGTTGGTATGTTCCATGTCCCTGCAGACCACGGTCATCAGGCTACCAGGTGGTAGCTCCCAGCTGACATGGTGGGTTTGTGGATGCCCTTGCCACCACTGGTGAAACCATTGTCAGGTGTAGGGCTATTGGATTGTATGAGGGATCTCAGCTAATTACTGCACTTGCCCAGGGGGTTCCCCCAAGCATGACATGTCACTTGACTGTACTTCATGATATGTTAGTAATGCCAGCCTTACATTCTACGGATGGGATGGAGTACTGTTAACATGTATTGCCCTTGTCATGTAGGGTCCTGCTTATGGGATCTGTTATGGCTGGTATTGTATTGCAGGCCAGACATATTTGGCTGGGGGGGGATACCTATCCATGCCAGATGTATGTTGTTTGGGTCTCTCAAACACATCAATGGTGCATGTGGACATATATGTTGTGGTTACATTCCCAGTTCCATCTACAGATGTATGTCCATATGTGCCTAAATTGATATATATGTGTTCACCTTTGACAGGGGGACAATCATTCCTTCAAATGGCCCTTTCTGCAAACTGAAAGGACTAACCCTTCATTTATTACTGCACCACAGTTAAGAGAACTGCAGTTCTAAAGGCACCTTCACTGACACTTGAACTGCAAGTTGGAATACATATCGTAATGGCAGGGGGCATGACTCGCTGGGCCCCCCACAACCCCCCTACTGTGATATATAAACTCCTAGTGTGCACTACAGTGGGGATAGGCAATTATTCCCCATCCCCACTATAGTGGCATCTGCAACCAAATAGCCTAATCTGCAATGAGCGAATTCATACTGACATTCACACATTGCACATTCTATGCATATATTGCAGGATTGTGCAAAGTTCAGAACATACTATAGGCCTACCAGCTTCTGGACACATGGATTTCTCCCTTTGAAAGGTGAGCCATATATATGCTGACATATATGCATTCCTAGTTCTGTCTATATGTGGACATGTGGATAAATACATATATATCGATGGCTGTATGCATATCTATGTATATATGCATGTAATAGCTTATAAATATATATATATATATATATATATATATATATATATATATATAATATATATATATATATATATATATATATATATAGATATAGATATAGATATGTCTATACCTATATCTACATATATAGATATGTCATATCCATTCAATGATGAATATATATATATATATATATATATATATATATATATATATATATATATATATATATATATATGTACTATATATATATATATATATATATATATATATATATATATATATATATGCACATAAATACATTTACATGGTGGAATACATTCCATGTAGTGTTGTATACCTGGGCTGGATGATATGTATGTGGAAACATCATGATTATGCATATCTGCCATGGCTTAGTGGTAAATCACTTTGTGTATGATGTGCAGGGTCCTGGTTATGAGCCTTGCAGGACCTGTTTATTTTGTTGCTGGGCAGAACACACATACCTGCTTAAAAATGCTTTACGGTGCCTTAATCACTGTGTCCAACTGGCAGTGTTCTGGCCAGAAACAAATTAAACAACTCTGGCAAGGCTCAAACCAAGGACCCTGCACACTCTTGACAAACTGATGTACCACTAAGCCATGACAGGTACACAGATATTCAATGTTTCAGAAACATATCAGCCAGTCCTGTCTGCTTGTGTACCTATAGTGCAACCTTAACAGATACAACATACCCATATATATATATATATATATATATATATATATATATATATATATATATATATAGATACACATGTATTCAAATATATATAGGTTCATAGGTTTATACTAGGCTATCTGCCCTAAGGCATTTATAAGCCTAGCCCAAATTTTTGTGGCTTACGCCACCCCTTATATGAAAAAATACTGTGCCCATTAGTTTGTTGTACCTCTGTCCAGCAGTGACACAGAGATGATTCCCGGGGTAAACCTACGATCTCCCATCCACAGGTCTAGATTTCTCTTAAACAGAGTCAGTGAGGTGCTCTGCCTCACATGGACCGGGATTTTATTCCACAGCATAGGGAGTCTCTGAGTGATAAATCTATCCCTCCAGCATGTCCTATTTATATCCGTGCTAAGGTTTAAGTCGCTTGCTCTAGTGGTTTTGGTGGATTTGGATTTTTTGAGGTGGAGCATGTCCATTAATTCCGGGTTGGACATGGCCTTGTATGTCAGGCACATGTCACCTCTGAGCAGATGGTATGCGACTGAATAGAGCTGGAATTTCTTCAATCTGGCAGCATATGACAGATTTTGGAGTCCCTTTATCCTTTTGGTGAGGAACTTTTGGGGTCTCTCCAATTGCTGCAGATGTCGGGTGAGATACATCCCGAATGGGGCATTGTACTCGATCATTGGTCTGATAAGTGAAGAGTACAGGGGAGCAATAACCTCACTAGATCTGGATGTGAATCCCTTCATGATCAGGTGGGCAATGTAGAAGGTCTTTCTAACCACTTTAGCAATGTGAGTGTCAAAAGAAAGGCCACTGTCAACCAGGGTCCCCAGGTCCCTGATAACCTCTTCTGTGCTTAGTGGATTGCCACCTATATGGTAGCTTGGGGCTACCTTGTTTTTCCCGAAGGGTATGACTATACATTTTTTGGCGTTTAACTTCAGGCCATGGCTCTGGCACCAGCTATCTGTTTCCGTGAGTCCCTTCTGAAGGATATCCGTGTCTGATGCACTTTCCACTATGGCCCAGTTTGCAGTCGCCTGCAAACTTTGTCAGCCAAAGTCCTCCTATGTTGGCCTGTACTTCTGAGAAGTAAATGCCAAACAATAGGGGCCAAGGACCGAGCCCTGTGGGACACCACTTGTGACCGGCTTGGAGTCTGACACAGCGCCAGCAACTCTAACCCTGTGGGTTCTGTCCTTAAGCCAGTTTGCAACCCATCTTGTGACATATGGGTTTACATTTAAGCTGGTAGTTTTTCTACAATACCCAAGTGGGGTATTGTGTCGAAAGCCTTGCAAGGTCAAGGTAGGCTGTATGGACTGCCTTTCCCTCATCAATGGCCTTGGTGACTGTTTCAAGAAGTCGACCAAGTTCAAAAGGCATGATCTTCCCTTGACAAAGCCAAACTGGGTCAGGTCCAATGTCTGCAAGTCCCCTATATCTTTGTTTATGAGCTCCATTATGATCCTCTCCATAGCTTTGCAGACTAGACTTGTTGCTTATGGGGCGGTAATTACCAGGGTCCCAGAGGCGCCCGCCTTTGTGGAGTGGGACAACAGTTGCCGTGACGCCACTCCTTGGGCACGTATCCTGTGGTAAGGCTGAGATTAAACAGCTGCCTTATGTGCGGGTTTAATTCCTCATTTAGCTCATGTAGCACACAGCCGGGGACACCATCCGGTCCCATTGATGCTGTGTTTTTAGCTTTAGAGAGAGCAGCTTTCACCTGCGCATTTGAGATGTCCGGGAGGCTACACTCGGCTGGGATAGTTATCTCTCCTTTGGGGGGGGGGGGTGAAGTTTGCACTGAACCTGTCTGCCAGTATGTTGGCAATGTCTGTGGGTTCAGTGATTTTGTATCATTTTGGACTAATTCTGAGCATATCTGGGAGTTTCCACCCAGGTTCCTAACATAACAGAAAAAGGCCTTATGATTGTCCTTTGAATCCATGGCAATTTTTCTCTCAAAATTGGCCTTAGTTGATTTTATGAGTGCTCGTATTTTTTACTAATAATGATCAGGGTGACTTCCCTTTTATGGATTTTGTTCTATCATGTAATAGCTTTCTCCTCTTATTGTAAAGTTTGTTAATGGCTGGGGTCCACCAGACTGGACGTTTGCCCTTTGTGGAAAGAGTCTTGGTTTTATTTGGGATTGCCTGATCCATGCAGTCCTGGAGGTGTTCATAGAAGGCATTTGTAAGGGCTTCCAGCTTGGGTTGTGGTTTCCACTGGCTCAGGGGCCTTGAAGGATACCACACCAGTCTTGAGTAGTGTGAAGTTTGCTTTAGAGAAGTTCTTCACTATGGTCTTTTTGTTTGGGGTGGGGCAGGAATGTGGATTTCCACTGAGATTAGTTTATGATCAGATCTCACCAATGAGGGATATACTTCGTGTGGAGCATTTTGTCCCCATGTTTGTGACAATGAGATCTAGTATATTTTCTCCTCTCGTGGGAACAGTGACTAGCTGTTCCATGGCATTTGAATTTATGAACTCCAGGAACCGTTGGGCTAGAAAGTTAGGGCTTGAGTAATGTTCCCAGTCTATATTCGGGTAGTTGAAGTCACCCAATATGATGGTGTTTGGAGATACATTTATACCCTCCAGTGTCTTCAGGAAGGCTGTGTGGGGTTCCTGAGTTTGAGAGGGTGGCCTGTAGCATGCTACAATTTGTAGAGCAGTTTTGCCTATGGTTAGTTGCACCTGGATGGTTTCCAAGCTTATGCGTTGCCACCAACCTGGAGGTGTGGGTATCCTTTATGAATATGGATACACCCCTCCTTTTGTGGTGTGGTCCGGGTTTTGGGGCGGAACGCATGATATGAGGTAAAACCTAATAGTGCCGGGTGCTCTCAGGAGCCTTGAACCAGGTTTCAGTTACAGCACAGACATCGATGTTCTCCATACTGAGAAGGGCCTCGAGTGCGTGCATTTTGAGATTTAGACTTCTGGCATTGAGCAGCATTACCCTCAGGTTTTTCCCATTTTGTTTTCTAGGATGGTAGGTTTAGAATTTGAGCCTTGCCTAAAAAGGCACTATGGGGTGGCAAGAGCCTTAGCCAATATCCGGAATCCCAGGGGTGACAGGTGCAAGCCGTCCCTTGCGAAGCAGCGTGGCTTGTCAAGCATGTCATCCCAGGCAGACAGACACTGGATCCCCTTTGAATGACTCCAGACATTAAGCCAATTGTTAAAGCTGATCATCTTGTCTCTATATTGTGGCATCATTCTTGGTGAAGGAAGGATACTGCTCAGGGTTAGGGTCATACCTGCCTGGGCTACATAATCAGAGAGCTCCTCTATGTCTCTTTTCATGTAGTCCAGGGAGGTACGTCTCAGGTCGTTCACACCAGCATGGACAATGACTGTGTCATATTTGTACTTGCCGTGGAGTGACCCGAGTGCTTGTGTTATGTGGCGGATTTTAGCGCCCGATAGGCAGCTTACTGTGACCCTCTCCTTGTTCAGCCTGGTGAGTGGGACGTCAGTGTGTCTGACTATGGAGTCACCTATGACAAGTATGTTTGGTGTTGTATTTGGCCTTAAGGGCTGTGACTGCTTTGCACACTGCTTTTGTGGTTTATGTGTTGCTTGTGGGGTGTCTTGAGGTAGCAGTTGTTTGGGTGTCTGCTTTGGAGGCCTCTGCTGTTTAGGTAAATTTTTACTCAGAGCCTCCGAGTATGTCTTTGTGTGTTTATGTGTTTGATTCAGTGGAGTGGTAGCATTATGTGAGGCTGGTTTTGTGGTGTGTGTAGTTGCCTTCTCCTCCTGTCTGGTCTTGCCAGTCCTGAGTTGAGAGAGCTCAGCCTCCAGTTTGGCTAAATAGCTGCATCTCTCACAAGTATTTGTGTTATGTAGGAGGAGGAGAGGGTTGTCTGTGTACATGAGGCAGTTATAACATTGCCTCAAGATTCCCAGATTCACCAGCTGGACCGGAGAGAAGATTGACAACTGACCTTTGGACATGCTAGAATAATATTTGGAATTCCTTAATTGAAAACAAGTTCCAGTGGGGAGTGAGGGTGTAGTGCTTTTAATTTGTAGTGCTGACATATAATTGCTTTAGTGAGCAAGTGCCAGGTAACTTGAGTGCAATGTGTTACAAGTAACTAAATGCAAAAATGACAAACAGTAACTTTCTTTCAAGTGAAACAAGGAAATAAGTACAGTAAGCAATGCAGATATCACTAGTGATCCACAGAAGCGCTGAGAAGTTGCGTATTAGGTGGAATTAGCTTCCAGGGAAATAACAAGCAAACAAACAACAAGCATATAAACAAAGCTAGATTCAGCAGGCCTGGATCTAGTCTATGCTAGAGCAAACAAGGTGAACCAATTTCAGTAAGATACAGTTCAAATATTCAGGCACTATAAACCTTTAACCAGAAAATCCCAGCTCAGAAGGGCAGAGTCCAGCCTCTTCTCCCACAAGAGTGCAGACCATGAACCTTCTTAATGTAAAATAACTGGCCTGAAGCCCAAGTGCCTAAACCAGAAGTAATACACTTGGACACTGGGCTCTCAATCAGCAGTTCCCAACTTAGAAGGATGAAAGCTACCTGTCCTGCCACCACAGTGCTTGCCACAAACCTTCCTAATGTAAAACAACTGGTCTGAAGCCCAAGTGCTTAATCCAAAAGACTTGAATGATAGCTACACTTTAATCAAGTTACAACCAAGCAGTAATAAATACCATTGAATACTTTAGAGAATGTCTGGATTAGTGCTCAAGTTACACAAACAAAGCTAGATCCAGCAGGCCCGAATCCATTCTATGCCACAGCAAACAAGGCGCACCAACTTCATTAAGAAACAGTTCAGATATGCATGCACTATAAGCCTTTAACCAGAAATTCCCAGCTCAGAAGGGCAGAGTCCAGCCTCTCCTCCCACAAGAGTGCAGACCACGAACCCTCTTAATGTAAAATAACTGGCTTGAAAGCCCAAGTGCTTAAACCAGAATTAATACACTTTTAGAATAACAGACACTGAGCCCTCAATCAGCAGTTCTCAACCTAGAAGGATGTAAGCTACCTGTTCTGCCACAACAGTGCAGACCACAAACCCTCTCAGTGCAAAACAACTAACTGGTCCGAAGCCCAAGTGTTTAAACCAAAAGGCTTAGAATGAGTTACACCAAGCAGTAATAAATACAATTGAGTATTTTAAGATGATGCAAAAGTAAAAAGAAGTAGGTAAAAACACAAGTACAGTAAAAGCAGATGAAAATTTTTTTTTTTTTTTTTCTGAACAAGTGCTGAGATCAAAGAAACAGATTTGAGTGCTGAAACTAGAAAACTGGCTAGTTATAAGAAAAAAACAAGCTAGAAGGCTTCCCTCAAACACAGAAGGGCTTGGGGGCTCAGAAGCCTACAAATAGTCTGTACCACTTAACAAGAAAGGCAGGAAATAAGCTTAATTTTTTTTTTCTATTTCCCAGATGCTCTCTTTGTACACAGTAGGAGTGCCTGAAATCAGAATATGATCTCACTGCACTCAGTTGAGTGAGCAAATGAGATGGGCCCAGAGGCAGGCTGAGGGGCGGGCAGTTTCAATGCCACTAAGATTAACACCAAAACAAAAACAGGGCGGGTGGGTGGGAATAACTGAAGAGCAGAATAACTTCAGATAAAAATTCCTTCAACACTCAAATTAAATACTGTATTTTTTTAAAAAAAAGAGCAGATAAAGGTACTTAAATTCTCTTATACGTCCAGTTGAATATAACCAAGTTCTTAGCTGGCCAAGCTGAAGTTTTAAAGCAGGAATTATTTCACATGCACCAGTTTAAATATGCAAGGACAGGAAATCAAAGAATGTGGCTACCCCACACCTGTAATTACTAGCAAATAACAAAATTCAGCCAACACTAGCTTCAGTTCAAGTTACTGAAGAGCAGAATAACTTCAGATAAAAATTCCTTCAACACTCAAATTAAATACTGTATTTTTTAAAAAAAAGAGCAGATAAAGGTACTTAAATTCTCTTATACGTCCAGTTGAATATAACCAAGTTCTTAGCTGGCCAAGCTGAAGTTTTAAAGCAGGAATTATTTCACATGCACCAGTTTAAATATGCAAGGACAGGAAATCAAAGAATGTGGCTACCCCCACACCTGTAATTACTAGCAAATAACAAAATTCAGCCAACACTAGCTTCAGTTCAAGTTACTGAAGAGCAGAATAACTTCAGATAAAAATTCATTCAACACTCAAATTAAATAGTGTATTTTTTTTTAAAAAAAGAGCAGATAAAGGTACTTAAATTCTCTTATACGTCCAGTTGAATATAACCAAGTTCTTAGCTGGCCAAGCTGAAGTTTTAAAGCAGGAATTATTTCACATGCACCAGTTTAAATATGCAAGGACAGGAAATCAAAGAATGTGGCTACCCCCACACCTGTAATTACTAGCAAATAACAAAATTCAGCCAACACTAGCTTCAGTTCAAGTTACTGAAGAGCAGAATAACTTCAGATAAAAATTCCTTCAACACTCAAATTAAATACTGTATTTTTAAAAAAAAGAGCAGATAAAGGTACTTAAATTCTCTTATACGTCCAGTTGAATATAACCAAGTTCTTAGCTGGCCAAGCTGAAGTTTTAAAGCAGGAATTATTTCACATGCACCAGTTTAAATATGCAAGGACAGGAAATCAAAGAATGTGGCTACCCCCACACCTGTAATTACTAGCAAATAACAAAATTCAGCCAACACTAGCTTCAGTTCAAGTTACTGAAGAGCAGAATAACTTCAGATAAAAATTCCTTCAACACTCAAATTAAATACTGTATTTTTTTTTAAAAAAAGAGCAGATAAAGGTACTTAAATTCTCTTATACGTCCAGTTGAATATAACCAAGTTCTTAGCTGGCCAAGCTGAAGTTTTAAAGCAGGAATTATTTCACATGCACCAGTTTAAATATGCAAGGACAGGAAATCAAAGAATGTGGCTACCCCCACACCTGTAATTACTAGCAAATAACAAAATTCAGCCAACACTAACTTCAGTTCAAGTTACTGAAGAGCAGAATAACTTCAGATAAAAATTCCTTCAACACTCAAATTAAATACTGTATTTTTTAAAAAAAAGAGCAGATAAAGGTACTTAAATTCTCTTATACGTCCAGTTGAATATAACCAAGTTCTTAGCTGGCCAAGCTGAAGTTTTCAAGCAGGAATTATTTCACATACACCAGTTTAAATATGCAAGGACAGGAAATCAAAGAATGTGGCTACCCCCACACCTGTAATTACTAGCAAATAACAAAATTCAGCCAACACTAGCTTCAGTTCAAGTTACTGAAGAGCAGAATAACTTCAGATAAAAATTCCTTCAACACATAAATTAAATACTGTATTTTTTTAAAAAAAAAAGAGCAGATAAAGGTACTTAAATTCTCTTATACGTCCAGTTGAATATAACCAAGTTCTTAGCTGGCCAAGCTGAAGTTTTAAAGCAGGAATTATTTCACATGCACCAGTTTAAATATGCAAGGACAGGAAATCAAAGAATGTGGCTACCCCCACACCTGTAATTACTAGCAAATAACAAAATTCAGCCAACACTAGCTTCAGTTCAAGTTACTGAAGAGCAGAATAACTTCAGATAAAAATTCCTTCAACACTCAAATTAAATACTGTATTTTTTTAAAAAAAAAGAGCAGATAAAGGTACTTAAATTCTCTTATATGTCCAGTTGAATATAACCAAGTTCTTAGCTGGCCAAGCTGAAGTTTTAAAGCAGGAATTATTTCACATGCACCAGTTTAAATATGCAAGGACAGGAAATCAAAGAATGTGGCTACCCCCACACCTGTAATTACTAGCAAATAACAAAATTCAGCCAACACTAGCTTCAGTTCAAGTTACTGAAGAGCAGAATAACTTCAGATAAAAATTCCTTCAACACTCAAATTAAATACTGTATTTTAAAAAAAAAGAGCAGATAAAGGTACTTAAATTCTCTTATACGTCCAGTTGAATATAACCAAGTTCTTAGCTGGCCAAGCTGAAGTTTTAAAGCAGGAATTATTTCACATGCACCAGTTTAAATATGCAAGGACAGGAAATCAAAGAATGTGGCTACCCCCACACCTGTAATTACTAGCAAATAACAAAATTCAGCCAACACTAGCTTCAGTTCAAGTTACTGAAGAGCAGAATAACTTCAGATAAAAATTCCTTCAACACTCAAATTAAATACTGTATTTTTAAAAAAAAGAGCAGATAAAGGTACTTAAATTCTCTTATACGTCCAGTTGAATATAACCAAGTTCTTAGCTGGCCAAGCTGAAGTTTTAAAGCAGGAATTATTTCACATGCACCAGTTTAAATATGCAAGGACAGGAAATCAAAGAATGTGGCTACCCCCACACCTGTAATTACTAGCAAATAACAAAATTCAGCCAACACTAGCTTCAGTTCAAGTTACTGAAGAGCAGAATAACTTCAGATAAAAATTCATTTAACACTCAAATTAAATACTGTATTTTTTTTTAAAAAAAGAGCAGATAAAGGTACTTAAATTCTCTTATATGTCCAGTTGAATATAACCAAGTTCTTAGCTGGCCAAGCTGAAGTTTTAAAGCAGGAATTATTTCACATGCACCAGTTTAAATATGCAAGGACAGGAAATCAAAGAATGTGGCTACCCCCACACCTGTAATTACTAGCAAATAACAAAATTCAGCCAACACTAGCTTCAGTTCAAGTTACTGAAGAGCAGAATAACTTCAGATAAAAATTCCTTCAACACTCAAATTAAATACTGTATTTTTAAAAAAAAAAAGAGCAGATAAAGGTACTTAAATTCTCTTATACGTCCAGTTGAATATAACCAAGTTCTTAGCTGGCCAAGCTGAAGTTTTAAAGCAGGAATTATTTCACATGCACCAGTTTAAATATGCAAGGACAGGAAATCAAAGAATGTGGCTACCCCCACACCTGTAATTACTAGCAAATAACAAAATTCAGCCAACACTAGCTTCAGTTCAAGTTACTGAAGAGCAGAATAACTTCAGATAAAAATTCCTTCAACACTCAAATTAAATACTGTATTTTTTTAAAAAAAAAGAACAGATAAAGGTACTTAAATTCTCTTATACGTCCAGTTGAATATAACCAAGTTCTTAGCTGGCCAAGCTGAAGTTGTTGTTTTACTAACTCTATATACATATATATCACTATCTATGCACATATACCTATATATATGTATAGATACATATGGCCATACATCTGTAGATAGCAATTTCAGATTAACAAATACACCTATGTCCACATGCACCATTAATAGGGTTGAGAGGCCCCACACACTATATGTCTTGTACGAATAGGCATCCCCCACAGCCAAACACCTGCACCCTGCAATACGCTACCAAGTACAGTCTGCCTCCCACAGGACATGTAATATGTGGAAGCCGTCAACGTTCCCAGGATACAGATACACATATACATATATGCTGATACAGATATACATATATACATACACACACACATATATATATATATATATATATATATATATATATATATATATATATATATATATATATATATATATATATATATATACATATATATACACACACGCATATATATGTACAGTAAGATACGTATGTAGGAGGTGCACACAATATGGAACAGCCAGTATGCCTACAGTTAACACCTGTACTGTATGGGCTAAACATACTAATGTCATTTATTGCCTGCAACATATACCCATAGAAAGGTCATAGGAAAGACAACACACACAGATTTGCTGAAATGGGACTCCTTTAATTGTGTACCATAATGGACCTATGTGCCATATCATATAGCTGTTCAAATACTGACAACCATATAAATGGAGTACTGCAACTGTGAAACAGTTACACTTATACAGTAGTCTGGACAGGTTCACAGCTGTTGCAGTCCAAGCCAAGCCCTTCAGAATGTACAATAATGCTGACAGACTGGGCCACAGGGTACCACACAATCAACAGTATGTACTGCAGGTGTGTAGTTCAGCAGCCTCTATCTACACTCTGTAAAAACTCTGTAGGAGGTAGAAACGTTTTGTGATCATATGGGTTGTACCCGGAACATAACAAGGCATAACACACAGAACAGTCTGTATTGCAGGAAACAGTAGGCTTGCAGTACCCCAAGTCATTGCAATACAGGTGGAGTATACGGTACTGTACATCCACATACCTTGTGGCAGCTCAGCCCTGATACCCCCACATTTGTAACAGCCTAGGTCATTTATGGTGCTCCCCACCTGGACTCTAATACAAGACCATATACCACCGTTACATACACTGGCCTCTGCAGTCCATAAGGGCACACATGTGTTGTGTAGGTGACGCCCACACATATATGGCCCCAGCCCCAGTGTATGTGTGGGGGATACAACAACAGTGTACTAATGGCAGCAGTGGCAGTGTGATATTTTCACAGCCCACTAAAGAACAACCCCCAACAGCATTTCAAGTATGCACAGCTTGGTATGTAGATGAGGGACAGAAGCTGGAACACAGGTATATATGTGGTAAAATGTTGCCATACACTAAACAAGGTGCTGGTGTTACAGGATAGCTTGCAACATACCCTTAGTCAAGTAATTGAGGTTAGATATAGGCATGGCTGTAGCCATGTACTGGTAGCACGCAACACACACACTGCCAGTGTCACATCTGACACAGGGCTTGTGTGGTGGACGGACAACACATGATAGGCATACCTCTGCCCAGCAAGAGGTTAGGCCCACAGTAGTGAGCTATGTAGACAGACTGCATTCCAAGGTACATTAGTATGTATATACACACACACCCTGTAACACCAGTACTATGCAAAGCATTACACAACTCTACCCACTGTCTGTCTGTAGTTTCTGAACCTCCTACAAATATATGTCCGCTTTGAGTGTGCAAGTTCTCCTGTAAGAGGTATTGCTACCTGCTGCCTGTATCCCTAATGCCCACACACAGGATGGATGTCCATCACACATGAAATGTACAGGGACCACGGCCACATGCTGTAGGGATTTATAGTGAGTGGTTGCCATGACAGTGGTAATTCAATGTAGTACACATGTGTCATTTTATACACATGTATAAGGTGTATATATATATATATATATGGCTATCTGGATAGGTATATGTGCATATATTTCCACCACATGTTGTCCTGGACATGGAGTGTAGCTGTACCCCAGCCCCTACAGTCCCAATGTCGTAGTGCAAGGGGATGTCAGGTATGTATAGCAGGTATCTTACTAGACTGTTGCTACTGTCATTGGGATTGTCTTCACAGACATGGTGTGTGTGTGGATGCTGAAATTAGCTTATAACATTTGTGCCATTGGCTACTGACAGACATCCTTAGGAAATAATTGAAAAGTACCACTGCTAACATGTAATGCCCCTGTGGAGTGCAGCAGATAAATTGGCCACTATATATGGAACTTTGGACACACCCTGTATAGTCCAGAGGTATACACATATTCTCTTAGTGCACCACATGTGTACCAGGCCTAACAATATGGATGTAGGCAGCCATGTAGATGGGTATAATACATAACGACTGGTATACATTTGGCACCATAGGTGTTGGATTCACACACTCCTGTCTGGCCTGACACATAATGACTGCTGGTACAGGGGTGCCATGGACACATACTACCCACGAGATATTGACATACATCTGTACAGCATCCCACTGCTCTGTCTGACATACATGACGTTTAAGGGAGGCCCGGCAACAGTACAGCTGGCAAGTATCTGCACATGGCATCCCAATGGTTAAGTACACTAGTCTGCTAGGCATGTAACAATGCACAGTGCAGGCTACAGGCAGACTAGCTCAACACTGGCCTACATCTCGTATGGGGGAATGCACATGTACCTGCATATATAGCAGACTCAACAGCCATGTCACAGCACAGGATAAGATACACCTGTGTGACAGTGCATAACCACAACCAATGTGAACACAGCCACAGCTACATATGGTAAGCTAGCATAATATTACAGTATATGGACTATCTGTTCTACACCATCCTCATATGTGCCACTCACAGAATGTCCCTACATATACTGGGCTGCTACACAGTTTGGTCTGATGGCTGTCTGTGCTATGGGACATGTGTGTGTATGGCCCTACAAACATGTATGGCAAAAGTGTACCATACAGTGGGGCAGCATGTAACATCTGATAGAAGGGGAGCTAGGACAATGACATCTACCACAGTCTGTGCACAGGCTAAAGAACATATTAACAATACACACACTGCCGACATTCACCATCACTACACAGACCTCAGTACTGTACAAACATCCACAGAATGTCCAGCTTATGTCATGAAATATGACTCCTACTGTACATGACATGTGTAGCAATCTGATATATCACTGGCTTGTTATCAGATAAGGTGACACTATTAATGGCGTACAGCACATATGCACGCCATATGTACAAATGTTGACAGTGGTGTGGCTGATAGCACATACACAGGGCCAGTATAGACATGTTGCTGTGATAACCTTGTATATTTTCCATTGTAACTTTACTGGAGCACTAGCTCCCCAAAGGTGTATTTCACAGTGAATGACATCAGCAGGATTACCAAAGTAGGGCATTTCAACTGTACTGCAAGTGACTAGCCTAAAATGCATTGCTCCCTACACAGACAGTGAGACAAACACAAAACATCCACAACTGCCATGTGTAGGTATAGAACCCATGACTGAGGTCTATATCACACTACAACATGAAGCTGTTATGGGATGCACCACAGCGATTGCTAGAGTCAGCCTTCTCCAAAGGTGTATTTCACATTGAATGACATCAGCAGGTTTACCAACGTACGGCATTTCAACTGTACGGCAAGTGACTAGCCTAAAATGCATTGTTTCTTACACAGACAGTGAGACACACACAAAACATCCACAACTGACAAGTGTGGGTATAGAAACCCTGACCAAGGTCTATATCACACTACAGCATAGAGATATTATAGGCCGCACCACAGGGATTACTAAAGAGCTTTCTCCCCAAAGTTTTACTTCACAATGAATGACATCAGCAGGATTGGCAATGTAGGACATTTGAAATGTACTGCGAGTGAGTAACCTATGATGCATTGCTCCATACATAGACATTGCAACACACACAAAACATCCAGAAATGCCATGGCTGGAGATGGAACCCTACCACAGTTCTAAATCACACTACAGCAGTACGCAGTTACAGGACGCCCTACAGAGATTACTGGGCTATGACTTTCCCACAGGTGTATTTCTAGGTGAGTGACATCAGCAGCCTTGCCAAAGTTGAGCATATGATTTCTAAGGAGTGTGAGTAACCTAAAAAGCAATGTTCATTATTCAGTCACAAACAAATTCACAAAGAATCACACACACGCAGATGCCAAGTCTGAGGTTAGAACACCTACTTAACTACTTTATCACACTACACAGTTGCAGGACACGCTACAGAGATTACTGAGCTATAATTGCCCCAGTGGTGTATTTCTAGGTGAGTGACATCAGCAGCCTTGCCAAAGTTGAGTATGTGTATTGTATGGGGTGTGAGTGGCTTAAAAATCATTGCTCTCTACACAGTCAGACACACACACACTTTCACACAGTTGCCAGGTCTGGGGTTAGAACCTAAGTACTTTATCACACTACAGCAGTACACAGTTACAAGACGTACTATAGAGATTACTGGCTATGACTTCCCCAGAGGTATATTTCTAGGTATGTGACATCTGCAGGCTTGCCAATGTTGTGTATATGAACTGTACTGAGTGTGAGTAGCCTAGAAAGCATTTCTCTTAACACAGGCAGAAACCAAGACACACACACATACACACACTCACACAGTTGCCAAGTCTGGGGTTAGGACTACTACCTAACTAATTTATCAGTACAGCAGTACACAGTTATGGGACGCACCATGGGGATTACTGAGCTACATCTCCCGCAAAGGTGTATTTCACATTTGATTACCTCAGCAGGCTTGTCATGATACTGCTATGGGGAGGGCGGTGTGTGCATGGGTCGTAACCCATTCATGTAGGGGTTGACATGCCACATGCAGGCACGCACAGGGTCATATGCCACAGGTACATGTATACAACTACTAGGGGACAACTTCTTTGTACAGTCATGTTGCACAGCTGGCATGTGCAACACAGCATCATGCTGACAGATACTGGTGGCTAGTATCTGCAGTGAGTGACACCTACACCTCATGCATTTGGGACCCTTTGGCTGTGTACTGGGTGGGACAGGCCCAGATGGCTCCTTGTCACAGTCACCCTCTTCAACACATCAATGTCTGTCTACATTTGGCTTATTATAGTGTGTTGTCCTTACATATATGTCTGTATTCCTATCCACTGTGTGTGCAAGGCAGGAGTGGTGCATACTGACATGTCTGCACTGAGAACTGCAACTGCCAGATATGTCTGGTCCACTGTTATTTGCTGACATGGCCTTCTTGTGTTTAAGTGTGTGAGCATGCCCAGTATGGGCTTTCAGTATGTTGTTGACTGACATTGCCTTCATTCCTCTAAGTGTGTGAGCATGTCCAGTATGGCCATCTATATTGCATGTGTGGATCAAGTCCAGGTGGTTGGTACTGTGGTGCTGACCTTTGTGTTGTACACCAACAGGTAGCATGCTGTGTCTGCAGGTTATACATCAGTCATTTGGCATTAACTGTTAATACATTTCTGCATAGCGAGGGAGGGACACCACACTGTTTCTACATTTCTACACAGGGGTGGGGGGGCACACTTGACTGTTACTATAAGTATATATAGGATGGTGGGGCACACCTTACACTTTTACACAGTTGCTAGGACTGTACTGGTATGTCAGGTACACCATTTCAGTCTGTAGTCTTATCTATCTTGCTGGATAGAGGCATACAAGTGTACTACAGATCGTAGCTTTCACTACCTACATATTAGTTTCTGACATCCTAGCCTTCACAACTTACATCCAGCTGGCTGGCCTGCTGTAGTCTATCTGTGTAGGGCTGGGGTAGGAGTTACCCATGGGGCTCATTCAGAGGCCA
The DNA here is from genome assembly GCF_019279795.1 of Protopterus annectens. Taxonomy (NCBI): domain Eukaryota; kingdom Metazoa; phylum Chordata; order Ceratodontiformes; family Protopteridae; genus Protopterus; species Protopterus annectens. Next base: position 780,671,161 of record NC_056732.1, on the reverse strand, counting down.
TAGTACAGCATTTGTTTGTGTTTGTCTACACCTATCCTGCTGACTGTGACTGTTATTGGGTATGTGCCCCTCCCGACTGGCATGTGTGAATCACTTAACTTGTAGGTGTCCCAGTACTGAGGGTAGAGATGCAGGGCTGCCTATGTTGGATGCACATAGTACACTCCCTATACATGGTTGAGCACAGACAGTGTCATGTTTGGCATCCCTTTTACTGTATGTGCAAGTCGAAGAGAGGTATCAGTCCCTTGGTCCCTACTGTGTCAGTGCATGTGCTATGCACTGCCTCTTTGCCAAGGCCAGGGCATACTGGGCATGCCTCCTTCTGCCTACTGGGGCAGGCTCAGGTTGTTCCTCCTCTGAATCACTCTGTGCCTATGCAGGCCTTGACACTGGTGGGGGGCTGTGTGGCCCTGCCCCATGCTGTTCCTGCTGCAGCTGTTTCCACAGGATCATATTGTGTAGCATGGCACATACAAGGACAATTTGGGTACATGTAGTTGGTGAGTACTGCAAGGCTCCACTGGATGTGTCTAGGCACCGGAATCAAGACTTGAGCATACCAAACACATGCTCTATTATGATTTGTGTTTGTGCGTGTGCATCATTATAGAGTTCTTGTTCGGTTGTGTGTGCATTTCTGATGGGTGTCAACAGCCATGGCTCCAGTGCATATCCAGCATCCCCCACTAGGTGACAATGTGGGATGTCCCCATTGGCAAATGTCTGGTACAGCTGCATCAGATGCCAGATGTGGGAATTGTGGTAGCTTCTAGGGCAGCCAGCACGCACACTGATTATTATACCCTGGGCATCGCACACGACCTGGCAGTTGATGGATGAGAAACCCTTGCGGTTGATGTAGACCCTAACCCGCTCATCTGGTGGTGCTTTAATGCATATGTGCATGCAGTCTATTGCACCCACTACCTCAGGGTATTCTGCTGTTTGGTGGAAGAGATGCATATTGCTGGCCAATGCCTCACAGGTGATGGGGAAATACACATGCTCCCTGACATGTGCTGACATGGCATCCAGGAACTGGTGGAGTACCCTGGATGCTGATGCCTGTGAAATACCCATCATATCCTCAGTTGGCCTTTGGAAGGTACCTGTAGCTAGTATTCTAAGGCCTACACATACCTTAGTATCCACTGGGATGGGTTCCCCTCTGTTAGTTCTGTGTGTGAGGCGTGGCTGGCATAGCTCAACAATTTGCTGTATGAGGTCCCTGCCCACCCTATAGTGCTCCACTATCTCCAGCTCATGCAGCCCTTGGTAGGTTACCCTGGGTCTGTACACTCTTCTCCATCCCCTCACTGTGGGTTGCTCAGCAGCATTCACATCCTCACCACCCTTAGCCTCTTGCACATGCTGGTTTATGATAGGAAAAGCAGCCCCTAACAGTTTTTATCTTGCTTTTGTTTTGTAAGATTTCCCCATCTGTATACACCGGTGGTGCAGAGTTTTTGGGAAAAACAAGGGGGGAAGGTGTTTGCATAGTTTATAGTGGTGTGCTGGGCTTGTCTGCTGCCTGTGTTATTGGCTGATTCTGATACATTTCACCTGTCAGCTAAACTAGTTCTCCTTGATTACCCTCCTACTGCTGTTTTCCCTTCCCATTGCCTCCCTGTTTAAGCCCGTGTGCTTGCTGCGCAAATGGAGTGCTCATATGTGTACAGAGCTGCTTTTTCTTGGCTTAACTTCCTTTTTCTTCCTGTAAAACCTGTTGCATGGCGCGCACACCCGCTTACACTTTGTAAAGTGTGCAAGGCAGGTTTAGACACACCGCTAGCTTAGCTATGCTAACCTAGGAGCAATCCCGAGCCACAATCCACTTACAGTATGTCTGACCACCCCCCATGATGTCAACTATATCCTAGTCTTGTACCCAGCTATTTATACTCTTACACTCTTGGGATCTGCCTCACACCCTAGGAAAATCTGGGATTCACTAACCTTTCCCTCATTTGCATAGGATTGCCTGCTAATGCATAGTTACATGTCCCACACTGAGCCTCCCCCCTTAGCAACCACTACTCACTGGCCATGTTGTTTTTTGCCTGCCATTGACTTGCATGGCAGAATACTGGATTTTGTTAGAATGCTCATTTTCAGTTTATTATCTTATTCCCCCCCTGATCCCGTTTGCTCGCCACTGCCCTATGCTTAAACAGCCGGAATCGGCGAAAAAAATAAATAAAAGTTGATTTTTTTCATTTTTTAAACAGTTTGCAATGCCAATGGTCTTATACTTGTCCATTGGTATGCTTCCTCAATGATATGCAGCCTTTATTTGGAGCTGTCATAGCTCCGTTTTGGAATTTGCAGTAATGTACTCGGTTGCTAACAGAGTACATTTCTGCAGATTGCACTAGTCTTGCATGGACTGTTTCAAGCTTCCTGGATTGCAAAATCACCTCATTCGCATGGATTTCTCCTGCAAATGAGGTGATTTGCATACCAGGGTTTAGTCTGTGCAGGATTAGTGCTGGAGCTCTCGTGTATGCCCCTGCAGGCTGTTCCTGGATCGCATGGCAGACATATTGCCTGCGTGGACTCCTGCACTCATCTTGCACTCCGTTCAAGCTTTTGAGAATCCGGGGGTGTATGTTTCAATATGGTGCTGTGCTGGACTTACTACTGCACTTTGGATAATATTTCCTCTCTTTTAACCAAAATTGCACTGACAGTAATTTAAACCAAGTAATTATTGAGTGCACTTCATACTATTCAGTGTTATTAAATGTTGGTGCTTTGTTTCTTTGTTTGCTTTTGATCTGTGTTGCAGCTAAAAAGGGTCACAACCAGTCCACTCTCCCAGTTAAATGTAGAAATAAAGTAAGTAAATATAGTACAATGTAGAGAAAATTATTAGACCTAAAATTTAGATGTGGATCTGTCATTAAAGGCAGTGAGAGTTACATTTATTTACAGATGTAAATACTAAAAGCCTCTAATTCAGACAGATGTCAATGAAAATGTAAGTTTTTCTCTACAGTAATTGAATTGACTTATTCATTTAAATGTTTAGTGGGGGATTAATGGGGGAACATATGGGACAAAGCATTTAAGACACAATGTAATAGTGAGACCACTTATGATGTTTATTCCCAGGCCCTCTGATATGTGATGCCAGCTTTTTATGTATTATGTATTGCATCATCTATATTTCACGAAAGGTAACAACAACACACAATATAGGTGTAGTGCATTACAACTATCAGTATACCACAAGGCTCACTGCTGGGCCCACTCCTATTTGGTATATAATTCTCTGATGTTGAGGCTAATGTAAAAAGCCTTTGGCAACCAAGTTTGCTGATGACTCCAAGTTGAAGGCAATCATTGAGTCCACAAATGATATGTAGGCATGCTCTAGAACGGCCTGGCTCAGATGAATGACTGGTGCAAAAACCTTGACCTAAAACGTAATACAAAAAATAGGCATAATTATACCCTTGGTAAGTTGGACACCCCTGAAAAGACAACATAAACAGCACACTCTTAAGAGTAGAGTTAGGGGTGATCTTGGCACACATAAACAGTAACCCAAATTTTGACCACCTTGTGTCCGTGGTGATAAGGAAGTCCTTCTATGTGGCACAGCTTATATTCAAGGGCATGGCATCTACATCCAATGAGGTCACAGTTCCCCTATACTCAATCCTTATCAGATTGATAATACAGTACAATGCACTTTTTGGTATGTATGTTACCAAACACTTGCATCAAATGGAGTGGAGGCAAAGGTTCCTAACTAAAAAAAAACTCGGGGTAAAAAACAACATGTCCTGTATGGATAGACTAAAAGGCTTATCTCTTTACTCATTCTCCTATCAACTATTGAGGGGGTGATCTATACATAACCTACAAGGCATTCTCTAATCCAGGCCTGATGGGCTGTTACATATTCTCAAAACAAACACACAAAGATCAGTCTATTCAAGAATCTAAATCTGGATTGCAACACAAACAAAACATGTTGGAAAGGCACATATTCATGTCTGAGATTACCCCTGCTATGGGAGAGGCTTCCTATTCACATGAAACAAAGTCCCTCTCTGACTCTCTTCTTTTACAGTTTGGATCAGTGGATGGGGAATTGCAAGTACACTCCTGGGGTGGCACCCATGGCCCTTAGGACAGGGATAGGTTGTAAACACTCGCGGCTTAGACACAGATCTAAACCACTAGGTGAGTCATGTTTGGGTAATAATGTGCTTGTAAAAGTTCTTGAGTCATTAGCCTGTTAACATCCTAAGAACCGATGGCTGATGATAACAAAATCAGGGCATGTGGATAAGTTTTTGAGAGAAGCCAAATAACATTTCTGTTTGTTTTTGTGAATTAAGAAAAGGCTTCCATTATTGGATCCAGTAAGACACCTTTATGCAAAGGTGCTTTGTATGAGGAATATGAATGTAGCTTCACATAAAATGCACAGAAAACTAAAAAAACTCCCTGAGGCATTGTGGTGAACACCATATTCAGTCAAAGCAGAGTGAAGTACAATGTGATTATCAGTACCAAAACATTTGACTATGCTGATAACAGTGGTTCTATTGTAGTGATTTGCCTTTTATCCATCACCACTAATACATCATAAGTTAGAGTGCAGACAGCAGTGACAGTACTTCTATAAGCTGAAAAACATATTGTAGAGGAGAAAACAGAGCTACTGCAGAAGTATGTTTGGAAAGATGGTTATATGCAAGTTTATTAAGTACTTCTTTTAAAGTTGGCAGAATTGAGACATCTATTTATTTTATTTATTTATTTTTATTTTATTTTTGTTGGCCAGGAGAGTTAAACATACTAATTATTTAAATACAAAATAATAGACTGGAGAGAAGAAATATAAGAAGTGAAAGAAAAAAGTAAATAAATTAGATTATGTGAAATTATACAGGAGAATAAGGGTAGTTAGGATAGTGTAGGTAGTAGAGTTGGTGTGGAGAGAAAGTCATGTATAGTTGTGAGAAAAAATAAGTGAAAGTGAGCAAGAATGTAAGACAGAGAGAGATAGTACTGACATGCGTTTGAAGAACAGGATAATATATGATGAGGTAGATATTTAACATGAAGACTAAACTGTGATTTTTTTTTTTTTATTAAATGTGTTATTGTGTGCAGAGGCAGGAGCATTCAGTTTGAATGCATGCTTTTAACATTTTAATACAATGTTTTTGAATTAATTTAATTTCTGAGGTCAGTAGGTATGAAATTCTATAGTTTGATACTGTAAATTCTGCAAAGAAAATCATCATATTGTTTGTTTGATCTAGTTAATTGCAGAAGGTTCTCAGTTTGAAAGTGAAAGTTTCTGTTTGGAGTATATTTGTATACTAAGATAGTTTGATATAGACTGGTATCTTGTTAATAGATTATTCTGTTTGTTTTTAGTTGATTCAGTGTGATTATGTGATTGGGTCTAACCAGTTAATATTTCTGAGAGTGATGCAGTGATGTGTTCGACTTTGAACATTGGTTGCAAATCTAACAACTTTGTTACAGGCAATTTCAAATTTGTGAGGGTGAGTTTTAGGGATGCTAGAATGGAGGAAGAGTATGGAAATGAGGGAAAAAGTGCTTGGGTTGTATTGAACTGAACAGCCTTTGTTAAATAAGGCTTGGATTTATATAATATGCCCAACTTTTTATTTGTTGTTGAAATGACATACCCCGGGATTCAAGAACCTTGGCGCAAGGACGGTTTTAGCCTTGTGCCGAGTGTCATCACTACAGATGGTGCAGCAGTGCCATATGAATATGTATGAGGGCATGCTGCCGCACCCTCAACATGCAAAGGAAATGTGTGCGATTGCAGGGGCATGTACAAGTGTTCTGCAGAGGGGTAAACATGTCCTGACAGTTGCACAACCTACTATGCTTACTAGTAGAGCCCACCTCTAATAGTAAGTCAGTAATGATACCGAAATGTATGCTAAGCATACACGAGTGTCCACGAACAGTGAAATAAAATCGTAGCAAATACACAAGCACGTAGTGGAATGTTGAGCCCTGTCCTAGAACTTTCATGATTAGATTCCCCATGTCCCTATTATACATTTGAATTGCTGCAATATCGAAGGTGTAAGCAAAGCACAGCATATTTGCGCATCGCTGCCCTCCGCCGAGCATAGCTGACACATCAAAATCATTAAAATAGAGAAAAACATGCAAAATCAACGTAAATATCAGTAGTGTAGTGTTCAGAGCATCTGCCTAACGAACAGGCATTCACGGTTCGAGCCCAACAATAGAAGATATCATTTTCCATGTGGAATGAATGTTGTTTTGCTGTAAAACTGACATAAGAGTATTGCATGAGATATTTAACTAAATGTCATTCAATCAAAATGGCACTGTCATAATGAATAAGGCACTAGTAAGCAGGTGAAAGCACAAATAAGCAGCAGTAAACATATATAAGTACCATTAAGCTAGTCTAAGTGCGCTTGTGCGGGTCTAAGCAGTGCCCAGCATAGGAAATGTATATAAGTATGTACAGATATATATATATATATATATATATATATATATATATATATATATATATATATATATATATGAAGAATGAACAACGTAACAATAAAGCATACAAAAGGAATGAGAAGGGAATCAACAGCAACTCCAATATTATTTAGTGCTGTCAGCGTATGTCATATCAAGCAGGGCAGGAGTGAGCAAAGCACTGCTACTCACACCACAAGCAGGATATTACCAGTGGGAGTAACATTGCTGATCTGCTAAGTCTACTTTACAATCAGAGGGTAGTCCCTGGTTGGACTACCTTGAAATTGATAGAATGTTTGGCCATCCGACCATTACACAATCAAGGGCAGGTATGTTCAAGGACTAAATGGTGGGAGAGCTTGAGAATACATGGGTTGGGACAACATACGTGTAGGGCCCCTAACGCCTGGGAGAGGGCAATGTGTGGAGGTGTTTCATGGCTGAGATAGCAACTGAACAATGGATGGTATGCATGTATGTTGAACTCAGGTGGGGTGGAGGAACTATGGGTATAACATTATGGATCCAGACATGCCAGGGTTGGATGGGCTGGTTCCAATTGGACCGCCTCATGGAAGTCAGCGAGTTTGTTATAAGTATATATGCATACATGCATATAGACATC
>NC_056732.1:780656517-780661517 GCF_019279795.1 Protopterus annectens | reverse complement strand
TTCATCAAACCCGGCTGTAGACATACATGGACCAGTAGGTTGTACAAGCCTGATAATCCATGGGTCGACACAAGGTACGATGTGTCCTGACATGCGGAGAGTGGGCAGTGTGTAGTGGTGTGTTTATACCCCACCTGCACCCACAGTAAGGATGAGTGCTGTAGAGGAGGGGCAGGTGGGGGAACTATGGGTATGCAATTATGGGCCTAGGCGTGCAAGTGTCGGCTGTCACAGTTGTATTAGGACTGCCCCAGAGATGTAAGTAATATTCCAAAATAGGCATAGCTTATGCCCATACCTCTCAACCCCTGAGAGCAAATCCACTGGACAGGACATAAACCATTGTGGGAACAAATAGGGACCATACCTCTAAACTGATTTCCCGATTTCCAGGGATGTCCCTGATTTTGACTCAAATTCTAACTTTGTCCCATTTAATCCCTCCTAAAACTAGTGACTTTTGGAGGAAAGGTGGTGAATTACACATAATGAATAATGACAACAATTAAGAGTTATAAACATCATTTACCTCAGAAAATGTGTATTAATTCATATGCTCTGAGTCTGTCAACGTGTCAGTTTAATAGCACTAATATTTTAAATGTGTCCCTGATGTTGTAATGATGTGTCCCTGATTCAGTTGATATTTGTCTCCAATTGTTTAAGAGGTCTGATAGGGACAGAAAGCACATATTCCACTTACAACCTTAGAAAGATGATAGAATAATAGGTGTGCAGTAGCATGACTCAGCTGAAGGATGTGGGTTCCAAAACCCAATTACTTGTTTGAATTGAAGAGTGTCAGTTCCCATGTATTAGCCAGACAGGTGCAGATTGTAAGAAGAACACACCAATAATATGAATCAAACTCTGGATAGGCCGTGGATTCCGTACAGTCGAATGGCATGTTTTCGCTAATGGGCAGCCATTTCCGATACTGTAGGCATGTAATCCGATGTAATAGGCATCACAAGGTAATATCATAGTCCTCACTCCCACCCAGGGGTGTGAGTGTCAGTTACAAACACCAAATGCAGTGCATTTGCAAGTGCAGGAGCAAGCGGGTGTAAGCCTGTTTGGCCGCCGGTATGCGAGTATCACACTGGTGAAGCAATGGAGAGGCTAACTGAGTGTAAGAAACTGTAACCGGAGGATAACATTGCTTAGCTCTGTGCAAACCCACGTACACCCGCTCACAACTGCTTTAATGTGCCTTAATCACTCCGTATCCAACGGCCTTGTTCTGCCCAGCAACAAAATAAATGGCCTCTGCAAGGCTGAAAACCAGAGCACTGTACACACAGCCAATGTGATTTACCACTAAGTCATGGCAGATATACAGACATCAGATGTTATCACAAACATATCATCCAGCACAGTCATTCAATAGTATAGGAAATGTATTCCATCATGTAGATGTATGTGTGTGTGTTTATGTCCAGATATAGATACATACATATGCATAGATATAGCAAGAACATCCCATGTGACATCAAAGCATTAAAAAGGAATGAAAAGGGAAACACCAGCAATGCCTGTATTATGTAGTGGTGTTGTCCTATGTAATATCAAGACTCCCTCAGACAGACATGTGTCATTAATACACGCAAACATTTGTACATTGGCCAAATACATCACTCTGTGCATTTTATTTACATTAACACAACAGTTCCTGTCCAATCATTATGTGAGAACAGTACTCTTGCAAGGTGCTGTGTGAGATATCATCATCATGAAAAAGTTAAATGGGGTAACCATAGAGGGACCGGTAGTGTCATGTGTACAATGGGGTCGTCTGCATCACGAGTACCTGGAACCTTTAGGAGTCAAGACATCTGCAACAACTGGAAAGGCCTCAGAAATACCTCACTAAAAGAATCACAGGCCTAAAGCAGATGCCCTACGCTGACTGCCTTAAAAAACTCCAGCTATACTCTGTCGCATATCGTCTACTCAGAGGCGATCTCTGCTTAACATACAAGGCCATGTCAAACCCAGAGCTGTTGGACATGCTACACTTAAAGAAATCCCAATCCCTCAGAGCTACGCTCAGGGATCTAAACCTTGTCATCACAATAAACAAAACATGCTGGAGGGATAGGTTCCTGACCCAGAGACTCCCCAGACTCTGGAATAGATTGCCCATACATGTCAAGCAGAGTGTCTCTTTGGACCTCTTCAAGAGGAACCTTGACGATTGGATGGGAGAAAGGAAATTCACCCCAGGGATCACGTCAGTCGCCCTGCTAGACAGGGGTCCAGGAAAGTAAATAATGTGGGAAAAAATAGCCAGGGAATTGTTATGGCTAGGCTTGTATAGGCCCTAGGGCTGATAGCCTAGTACCAACCTATGAACCTATGAACCATACCAGGATCGTGTGCCTGAGAGACAGGGGTGAGGACAACTGGAGTATGTTGTGATGCATATTAAAAAGGTTACATGTGTTCAGTGGACACATGTGTGAAATGGACAGCTATATATGGGGCAAATGTTGTTCTAGGAACTGATTGGCCTTTTGTTTCCGTAGGGTGAGAGTGGGATGTAGGGGAAGGAAAGCAGGTATGCTCGTGGAGAATATGTTGGGTAGGATGACAGATAAGACAGCATACAAGATCAGTATATGATACATGTGGGGGGATACACCTTGGATGGGGAGGGGTGTTGGGCAGTCACAAGCCCATGAGCCCCCAGATGGAAACAGTGGGACGGAGGTCCCAAGCCATGGGCAGCCACCACTGCACCAAAACAGCCTCAAAGGTGGCTGTGCTGGGGGCTGTCTAGGAGGGGCAGGCTCACCCTCTAAATGTGACACTCTGCCCTCGAGCTGGCGTATCTGGCCTCAAAACCCCTTATTGAGCCCCCAATGCACCATGCCCAGGACTGTACTACAGTGGACAAGTTCCTGTCTGGACCTGCTCACAGGGGGAACAAACCCCATCCTCAGTGGTGGTTCCACCAGAAGGTGGTGCAGAGCCAACAGAAGTGGAGGTTCAAGGCTGGGCCACAGATGTGCTGGTGCCTGGTCCCATGGCCAGCTGAAGTGGGACAGGAGGTTCCGCCGGGACCTCCAAACCCATACAGCCTATGGTGTTGCAGTTTTAACACAGATGTGGCTTAGTAATAGTCAACAGCATTCAGGATTACTTATAGCAGCATGCATAGATATGACCATCAACCCAAAACAACAGATGGTATACATTTGCAGAGGGAGCACAACACATGCATATATACTGCATGACATCTGTACAAAGTGTAAAAGACTTGTGACTGCAGCTATGAACAGTGGCCCATTATTGGCATGTCACTGTGAGAACCTCAGACAGTGACTTTCATACCACTGTTTCATGTGTCATATGTCCAATCAGGGATGCGATGGCAGTAACTCTCATCACTATCACCATGTACTGACTGCAATCCTTACACTATGCTTCTGCAGTTCACAGATGTGTGTTCAGTGAGTAACACAGGAAACAAATGGTTCCACACACTGAGCATTCCACAGATGGCCATACAGATGCGGGTTCCCTCACAAACAGAGCACTGTCTTGTTAGTTTTAAAACATGCAGAATAGCCATTACCACACACAAATTGTTAAACTGGCAGTAGTCTCAATGAAGCATAGCTACACTTACATACTGTAGTCATGTCTGACACATCACCCTCCTGTCTTTAGGCTATTTTCCACTGTGTATGTTGTTTGAGGAATATCCAGATATCATCTGTGATGCCGTTTACCAAACACCAGATCCAGGTTCCCTCACAGTGACTGTCATGGGCAAACACCAACATGATGTTCCTAGATATTGTACTGTGTTTCCATGCGATTGGCTATGGGGACATCACCACAGCTGTTCCACATGCAATCAGCTAGAGGAGGACTGCATTAGGTGCAGAGGCCATCACATGATCATGACTATCACTTACACAACACAAGCTGCTGCTGAGCAGTTGTACAACTCCACGTCCACCAGAGAGTGTGTGGGAGGGACAGACAGAGGCAAAGTACATCAGAGAAGGGCTTGGAGACTAAAACCTAAGCACCATCTATCACACACCTCCCAGTACAGGGGGTCAAATCCCTGACTGACTAACCATTACTATTACAAGTGCATGCAGTTACTCCATGTGCCACAATGCTGATGTGCTGGTGTTCTGTAAGAACATATATGTGTGCTGGTAAGCAACATCTGCAACAGAGATATAGTAGACATACATTAGGTGTAGCACACATGGCTGTCCACATGAACGGATGTCATTGTCAGCACAACCACATTCTCTAAAGGACTCAGACACATTGCCACACTTTTCCAGGCCCACAAATACACTTCATAACTACTTAGTTTGCCTCACTGCAGTAATGCACAGGTACTACATGCACCACAAGGGATATCCGGAGGTTCTATGGGCTAGGTCATGTGAACGTGTCTGACATCAGTCAGTATGCCAATGGTAGTTATACTGGGTGTGACTGTGGTTGGAAGCATCATACTCCACACGCAGACACAAAGTGCCAGTACTGATATGCATGTGTGCATTGCTTCATGAGTGTGTAGTGGTTGGCTGTGCAAGATGGCTGTACAAGGCTGGGTGAGGGGTAATCCTTGGCATCACACCACCCGACAATGGTGTGCAGTATGATTCAGGGATGTAGTGTCTGCAATGTCCCATACAGATGGATATTGTATGAACTGTCTTGTCATCCTAGTTACCATTGTGTATGGCCATTGCTTTGCAATGCATGCCATGTCTGTGTTTGATAGTCCTTGACATGGACATTGCCCGGGATGTGCACTTCCCACAATAATGTACAGTGGCATGTACAAATGTACCTGGTTTGGCTGGCACATGTTGTGTACACAGACTGTTATCCTCAGATATGCCAGTACTAGCCTGGTGTGGCAGGACCTGCTTATAGACAGCAGGTTGACCCTGCACCTGCATTAATAGTTTCATAGGTTCATACTAGGCTATCTTCCCTTGGGCATTTATAATCCTAGC
>NC_056732.1:780525845-780616661 GCF_019279795.1 Protopterus annectens | reverse complement strand
GGGGGTTGTGAAAAACGGGGGGGCCCGGGGGAATGGGGCAAAATAAATTGAAATTTTAGGCAGAGCTTACGCCCATACCTCTCAACCCCTAAGAGCAAAACCACTGGACAGAACATATACCATTTGGGGAGCAAATAGGGTCAGAAAGCACATATTCCACTTACAACCTTAGAAAGCTGATAGAATAATAGGTATGCATTAGCATGACTCGGCTGAAGGATTTGGCGTCCTAAACCCATTACTTGTCTGTATTTAATGGTGTCAGTTCCCAGGTATTTGCCAGACAGGTGCAGATTGTAAGAGGAACACATCAATAGTATGAAGCAAACTCTGGGCAGGCCGTGGATTCTGTACAGTCAACCGGCATGCTTATGCCTAATGGGAAGCCATTCCTGATATGGGTCCCACCACAGCACAGTCCAGTTTAAATGGCTAAGTACGGTATGACCATATGTGTTATTGCATAACCCACTGCACAACACTTGCAAACACATGGTCGCAACACCCCACTGTAGGTATGTAAGCCAATGTAATAGGCATCACAAGGTATTATTGTAGTCCTCACCCCCACCCAGGGGTGTGAGTGTCATATGCAAACACCAAATGCAGTGAATTTGCAAGTGTGGTAGAAAGCGGATGTAAGCATGTTTGGCTGCCGGTATGAGTGTATCACACTGGTGAAGCAATGTAGAGGCTAACTGAGTGTAAGAAACTGTATCCGGAGGTTAGGATTGCTTAGCTCCATGAAAACCCGCGCACACCCGCTCACAACTGCTTTAAAGTGCCTTAATCACTCTGTACCCAACAGCTCGTGTTCTGGCCAGCAACAAAATAAACAGCTTCTCCAAGGATAGAACTCAGTACCCTGTATATGACAGTTACAGTAGTTAACCACTACACCATGATAGCAGTACAAATAAAGGAGGTATCAGCAAACTAATCCTCACCACAGGGAAATCAAATCAAGCATGTGAACTGAATCTATGTACAGTGTAATATTCTATAACCTGCCATAGACCATAAATATGTGAATTGGTGTACGGCAGTAAACATAGAGTTGAGGTGTCACTGTAATAATGTTAGGAAGTCCCCAGGACCCCATACAGTGTATGTACATATGAATGACAGATACCAGACACATATATAACTTATAATGAATAAGACATAGCACAGCCTTTTCGAAACCGGCCAATTATGGAAAAGTGTGGGAATCCGGCCCTACTTAAACCGAAGAGGTGGGAATATGGCTCATAACTGGTTGTAGCATCCCCCTGCAGGCAGAATGGCTGGAGTGGGAAAAGGCACTCGCTTTAGAGCGCAGTGCTGGGGCATCCAGGAGTCCAAATTCATGGTATGGCTCATGGTAAAGCACCGTGACAGAAGACTAATGCAGGGCCAGTACCAGGGCTTGTAGTACAAAATGGAGGCCTGGGACAGTCTCTCCCATGACCTCAATAGTGCCACAGGTATCCCCCAGACTGGTGAGAAGGTCACACACCACCATGCAGACCTGAAGTGGTGGAGGGGGGATGTCCTGTAACAGTGGATCCAGGAAGCAAGGCAGATGCAGAATGTCCCATAACTGAGTAAGTACTCCTTCCACTATGTAGTTAATAATTGCCTAGCTTGGGCATACTATGGATAGGTATGGCTAAATATCACTGTACTTCTCTGACAGCTGCAGATGAGCGTTCTGCAAACCAGCAAGCCTATGATGCTAGGCTGCAAAAGATGTGTCACGAGGCAGGTTAGTAAATAGCCTGCATGTACTGTCATAACAAATAAATGTAAGAGCCACAGAAAGTGTTGTACCAGTATACAGATTTGTGTAATATGCTGCAAATAAAGGTGTAACTCCTGCATTTCTTCTGTTTACTCTGCAGTCATATTGTTGTACTGTTGCAGTTATTAAATAGTACTGTAGTAAACAGTGTTACCCACACTGTGGTATGCAGATAAAATGTGTATGAAGTGCTGTATAACAATGTTGGAAGTGCAAACAGGTCAGTCATATTAGACTAAATACATTGTGAAGCCTCACAACAATTGCCTGATACCATAGTGTACAGTGATCTTAACTGTAATGCTTTTGTCACACACAGCAGGGCTTTGGATCCCAGGAACGCCAGTGAGTTGTATGCATAATCATTCCACACAACTGCACACAGTTTGTTAGAATGTTCAGAGAGAAAGCTGTATGCATATATACACTTAACTGTACAGATTATGCTAGAATGTTCAAATAGAAAGTGGTATGCATATTCATACCCCTCAACTGTTCCAATCTGCCCAGTCAACTGTTCCAATCTGCCCAGTACGTCCTGATAAATGGCCCACATCACCTGCCTTTTGCCCTGTTCCTTTGACAAATTAGTGTGATGATCCAAGAAATGTAGGCTGCTGTAAATGACATATAACTGATAGTCAGACTTGTACATAGTCAGAGAATATATATGCAAACATACCTGTCATCCCAGCATCTCACCCTAAGTGTATGACAGCAGTCAGCAGCCTCAAACATGTTGCATTACACCTGCATCTTGTCAAGCCTGTACGTAAGACACAGATCCCGTACATAATAATCTACAAACATACCACTGTACAATATAACGACATTGGGTAGTGTAATAATATATGTAAGGGACAGACCACTGCAGTGACTATGAATGTTGTGAAAACTACAAGGATTTATTAGTTGTTAATTGAACTCTCTCTCTCTCACCCCTACCATATGTGCAAAAATAACCGATTTACACAACTCATTTGGTATGTCTACACTACTAACCTTTGTTGGGACATATGTCCTATTGGTTTATAAATATTCACATCTGTTTCTATGCATGTGCCATGTTAAAATACCCCCATATTGGTGTCCTGTTGCCATCAATGAAACCTGCATGTTGTTGTAATGGCCAATGTTTACCCATATATGCATGTGTTCTGCCAGCTCTGCAACTATTTTATATCTCGTGCCCTGGATAATGGGAATAACTATGCATGCTGTTATAATTAATCGTGAATGCTGCTGACTATTACTAACCCATATCTGCCTTAAACATGCTACAACATAGCTCGTATGGGAAGGCCAATCCCAGCGGACCCAGCTGTCCCACCTCAGCTGGCCATGTCACCGGGCACCAGCACATCTGGGGCCCAGCCTGGGACCTCCTTGTCCGTTGGCCCTGCACCACCTTCGGGTGGAACCACCAAAGGGGATGGGGCTTGGCCCCCCCTGGGAGTGGGAGCGGACAGGAACCTGTCACCCATGGTACGGTCTGGGCCATGGTGCATAGGGAGCTCGACAATGAGATTCGAGACCGCCTATGCCAGCTTGAGGGCCGAGTAGTGCAACTAGAGGGTGATTCTGCACCTCCTACACAGCCAGCACAGCAGTAAAACCCACTATCATGACAGGATGCAGACACAAATACACACACACAACCACACGCAGTCATTTGATGACACAAACACACACACACACAGTTGCCAGTGGTGGGATCAGAACTCCTGCCTATCTATAGATCAGTATTATGGTATTACGCAGTTATGAGAAGCGATACAGACATTACACATTTTGTGGCAGTTAGAATGCCCTTCTAAGATTGAGGACATCAAGAGGGATATTGACAGTTAAGATGTACATAGCTGTAAACCTGCGTTTTTAAAGTAGGAGTCCATTACAACCTGCATGCAAAAACAAGACACATCATCTGCAGGTAAGACATAGGTAGGCCTGAGAGGTATAGTTGTAGCACAACAAGCCCTGAACTGGAGTATGTCCATCTGTGGAATGGACAACTACTATCACTATACAGGGTTACAGTGGCCATGCTCATACACATAGAATCACAGGACTTGTTTGGATGCATTGACTCCAATTACACAAGGTTACAGTGGGCATGCTCATACACTTAGTAGTACAGGGCCGTTTGGGATGCACTATGACTACAACTACACAAGGTTATACTGGGCATGCTCATACACTTAGAAATAAATGGCTTGTTTGGATGCACTGACTGAAATTACACAAGGTGGCAGTGGGTACACTCATACACTTAGTAGCACAGAGCTGTTTGGGATGTACTCCGATTCTAACCGCAGAAGGCCACAGTGTGCATGCTCATAACACATTGTAATGGACTCCTATTGTAAACACACAGGTTTACAACTACGTACATCTTAACTGTCAGTATATATGCACATCATAAAGGTTTACTACCAGATACCTGTATTTGGCCTGTAAATGATATATCTGCATCTGTGCTGTGTGATACACATGCATACATATACATGAAGTACTGCCATATATATGTGAAGTATACACAATGATGCATGTGTGGAAGTGACAGACAATAGTTTAACTGGGACACGCAAGTGGATGCTAACTACAGCATGTGTCACACACATTGCTGCCCTGAAAGGCATACATTGATATCAGGTTGTGGACAGTGGCATTATACTTGGAACAGTGGCATGTTCAAGCATAATATGTGAGCCCCATTGTCTAATGGTACTGAGGTGCAGGTGTCAAGATGACCTCTCCTGGCTGTGTTAGTAGTTGTCATTATTAGCAGGACCGTTCCACTAAGCATATCTGACATTGGTCATCTACACAACATCTGCTGCTGTCTGTCACCTTAGATGCAGCATTTGATACCAAGCACAATACTGCCCCTCACAATGATGTCATGGTACGAGTGGCAACTGCTTGACCAAAGCAATGAGCCAATGTCCTGCTGTAATTATGATGTTGTCCAGTGTCTGTCATTCCGGGATGTCATGACTGAAAGAAGACATGCCTTTGTCACAGAGCACATGCATCCATGATTCAAGGGATTGTGGATAATACCTAGGTCGCATTTACCCATATAGTGGCATTCCAAGGTAAAAGTCCTAAACACAGAAGGAACACCCTGAAACCTAAGACAATTGCATTGGATGCGTATGCTAACCAGTGCTAGATGTGTGGCTTTCAAAATTCATTTGCTCAATGTAGAACCTACAATGGGGAATACTGACATCTGTGCAGTGAGGAACACCTGGCTGAAGGCTCTGTAGTGCACAATAGCACTACCACCATATAACTCAGATCCAGACATGTGGGCCATAACACTGGTATGGACCACTCCAGGTGGTGGTGTCCACATATTCAGAAAGGCTACTCAGAAGTAAAGACCACTACTCCAACATAATTCATCACAGATGAGTCAGGTACAGGTGAGTGGCAAAAGCTGCATTCTAGGTTGTATCCTCATATACATCCACCACCATGTCCTCAGACTACCAACACACATCCATACATGTGGTATGAAATAGTATGGTAGAACACCAAATAACCTTGACTGGTGGACTGCACCTAGCACTACATCAAATGTGCAAAGTACCCATGTACTAACACAGTTGCATAATGTGTTATGCAATGCAGTAATACCACTGTTTGTAACCAGGTCAGTTGTACACATACCATGGTCCCTCGGATGTTGTCAGCATTAATACAGTTGACTGTTGCTGTACACCAGTAAACAGCACCCTCATGGTTGGATATGACCTAGATGTACCTGCCCTGGATATGCACATCCCACACTCATACAACATAAATGAAAATACCATAGCTGTTGTTGTCCTTTGTACATACAGGTGGCTACATTCATTACACACATGCACATGGAAGATAGGTCCATGGCTGCTGAATGCTAACAGTACATATAGTTTGATATATATGTTGACAGAGGTAATATTCCCTCTACTGTTCACACATGACACCTATCATATCATACAACAACCCATGTGGCATATATGTCAGTAGACATGTCCACCAAATGCAATGCCTACAAACATACCCAAATAACAGGATCATAGGACCTACACACCTAGCCCGCATTGACAGACTCAGGGAAATACAGCTATGCTCTGTATATTCCTGAGTAGTTATAGGTGAGATGTCCATGACATGTATAGCCATGTGTGCCCACAGCTCCTACATAAACCCTATATCAGCAATTGCAAGCCATGCATGCTGTGTGCTCTGGACATTACCCTTATTACTACAATAGCCAGAACATGCTGGGGTGAGATGTTTACAAGCCACAGACCTTGCACATGTGTGAATAAGTGTAATGCTAGCTCAAACAGAGCACATTTCTGGCACTCTTCAAGTAATCATGAGGTGTGTGTGGCAAATATGATGTGTGTGTGGCAAATATGATGTGCTCACTGTTGTTCATTATAGTGCCCTGGCTTCACAGTGGAATTGTCAATTAACAGTTTGTGGGATCATGACATGGAATATTGCTGTGTATGTGTCTTGCTGATTTGCTGTTGGCATAAATGTACACTTGGCTACTCAGTGAAGGTGGTTGTGTGTCCTACCAGTACATGAATATAACATCCATTATGGTATAATGCTCAGCTAGGTTTCACACATGGTGTGGGAAGGTGTGGAATGTATCCTCTTGACCTGCTAGTCCACTTACTGATGGAGACTGCATATGTGTACATGTATTGATGTGTTTAGATTCCATGCGTGTGCAGTGTCTGATGTTTGAAGGTGACTGTTGTCTTAGTACATCATGCAGTTTCAATGCAGCCTCAACATTGCCAACTGTATATGGTGATATGCTCAAAGTACAGTAAGATGTACTTTTGGTATGGACAGATGTTTGGACATAACTACTAAGTGGTGGGGCTACTTTGCAGATGAATGATTACTGAGGACAGCTCACAGGTGTGTTACAGCCATTCCTACAATAAACTGTGTAACTGCTAAGCTATGCATTTGTTAATTGAAGGGGAAGACACAATGTAGACTGCAGTAAGTGTGACACTGAAGGCAAACCTCTTGACACGTGGAACAGTAACACCTCCCCTGTGCATATATTGTGCATATATCAGCACAGTTCACAAAGGAAAGAGTCAGTAGGCTTTGTAGTATGTGTGATAGTACTGTCACTCTGTAATCCCTATCATGAGATAGGCAGGTTTTTGATTCACAGTACTGGCACATGTGGGTGTGTGTCGATCTATGTCATGTATGGTGGGGAATACATCCAAAATATTTTTCACTCTCCTGTACACTGTTGTAGACATCTTTACAGAGTGAAGTGTAGAAAGCAAGACATAGGCAGGTGCTTGAATCACACACATGTCAAGTGTCTGTATGTGTGTGACATAGGTGTATATCTTTGTGAATGCGGCAGTGTGTGTGTGTGTGTGTGTGTGTGTGTGTGTGTGTGTGTGTGTGTGTGTGTGTGTGTGTGTGTGTGTGTGTGTGTATATATGGCTGTCTGGTTCCTGGAGTGAGGCTGTATTTTACCATAGTGAAATGATAAGACCCCCACCCCCAACCACTCAATGCAATCTAGTATCCCTGTTGATGTCAATAATCTTAGAAGGGCATTCTAACTGCCTGTAAACATGTACATCCTGGGGTGAGGCTTGGTGTTACATTAGCCTACTGATGAACCCCCCTCCCCACATACACTCACCACAATCTAGTATCCCTGTTGATGTCATCAATCTTAGGCCTTTCTGACTACCTGTACATGTGTAATCTCTGTGATGCGTCTTGTAATTGCGTAGTACTATAATGATTATTTGAGCATAGGCAGGGGTTCTAATCCCAACACTGGCAACTGTGTGTGTGTTACTGTGTCTGTGAATCTCTGAGTGTGTGGGTGTGTTACTGTGTCTGCAAATCCCTGGGTGTGTGGATGTGTGTGCATCCTGTCATGAGAGCTGGTATTACTGCTTCACAATGAGAAGCCACCTTTTCCACTGACCTTTACCCTTGTCATCTGCTAAACCACTCTATTACCTCCTCCCCAGCTCCAGGTAACTATACCTGTGATGTCACCCACTATGGATGTGACGGCTCTGGCCAAAGTAGCTTAATATACAGCTATCATGCTCTTGGATCACTAGATCAGTAAGCATGTTTGAAACTTGGGAGATTATAACTGTTATTTGGAAGCTACAAAGTGCATGCAGATATTGTCATATAGACCTGTGAGTAGTCAACATTTACATATGGGACACTTACCACAAAAATCTGACATCCCCCAGCACATGCAATTACACCTGAAAGAGGAAGGCAGAACATCAAGATCAACATGCAGTTACTGTTGTTACACATGATACATACTGTCAAAAATACAAAATGCGTTCTAAAACTGTAGTACATGGCATGTCTGCTGCCTGTCAACACTATTCAACAATTGTAATCTAGAATTGTCTTCCTAGTATGTTCACCCTGTGCATCAGACCATGTGAGCATGTCCCTGCACTGATTGTGTGGATGACAGGGATGCGGCACAGGTATTATCATATGCACAGGGTTATAATGTTTGCCAGAGGCCTAGGCTGCACCATTGGATGACATCATGTGTGTGGGTTAGGGCCTTTGATCTCACTGGGCATGTGTGGATGTTATGTGTGTGTGTTGAGGTGCCCTACATTTGTTTCTGATGTGTGCGTGTATGCATGCACACAGGTCTGGCATGTGGCTGGCTTACACAGGGGTATTATTGACAGCTGCAGACTGTACAGGGCAGGTTTCACAGTTCATGGTGCCCGGGCATGGCCACATGACCTGCACCTGCCAGGGGTTGCACGGACACTACCAGGCAGAGGTCCAGATTGGGTACTGTCTGATGGCACATGTCGACTGGAACCGTGTCCCTGTTGGGACTGTCCAGGACCACCTGCACATGGCCTGCTGTGTCCTGGTGTGGACAGCACAACATCAGCTGCACTGCTGCTGCTACCGCCACTGGGAGCAGGTATATGAAGTAGCATGTTCACATAGACCTTCAACAGGTGATGTAGCTGGCCTACGTCCATGTGCCCGATGCCTCACTCCCACCAGATGTTCCAACACAGACATTCCACGCTAAAGTATTGACATGTCACGGTCAAGGACACCCATCATGTTACCTAATCATCTGTCTGAAACATCTGCAAGATGATGGTGAGCATTTGCAATTGCCTGGATGTTGTCAGTTAAAGAACTGACAGCAGCCCTCTGAAGCCTCAGACCTTCTCTGTTGTGCCATTCAACATGTGCCTGTGCCTCCATTACTGCCTGAAACATGCATCTGGTGACACCAGCTGATGTGCTACGTCTTGCAGGGGCATGTTGGCCAGAGGTCTTCCTACGAGCAGCATTGGGCACATGCCTGCGTGGGACATCACCAGTCAGTTGGCTGCGATCATGGTGTGCAGGCACACCTTCCATAGTCTCCACACTCTCCTGTTCCATGCTACCACCCACCAACTGTCCTTCCTCTATGGCCACTGGTGATGGGGTATGTGTAGACATGAGAACTGTGTGTGGGGATGAGGGGGCTGCAGGTGGAATTGCAACCAATTTCACAGATTCAGCCTCTGACAACCCTGCCTGTGCCTCAATCATACTTTCATCATCACTGCTAGAGTCTGTGGGGACACTAACATCAGGTGGACCGCGGGAGGGTAGCGCATTTACATCAACATCTGTGAGGGGCAGACAAGAACTGTACATTACAAGTTATACAGCACAGTAAACACACAGACAGACAGACAGACACATGCTATGGCACCCAACGGCATGCAACATGCATGTGATATGGCAGAAGGCATTCAGCTTAGAGAAGTATAGTGGTAGTTATCATGCATCCCTGAGTTGCACACAACAGCATGCATATGTTATAGCAGAAGGTATGCACCTTACACAATTATAGTAGTAGTTAGCTTACATCCCTGTGTTGCACCATTTGTGTTAGTAGGTTATGCCCAAAACCTGCAACACAATGCATACACTATGCACTGTTGCACTGCACTGCCATGTTCTGTGCAACATACACCACATTTTAACAACCCCTCACTGACCTTTGTACATCTGCCACTGATGCTTTGTGTTGGCCACTGCCCCTATGTGTGAGGAGGACATGAGCAGAAGACTATGTTGAGTGAATACTATGTTTGCCTGAGCCCTAGCTTGCAAATTTCCCCCAAAGCAATGCATGTCTGTTCAACATTATTCTGCTTACCCCTGAGCTAAATCTACAAACAATATGCATGTGGCTGTACACACATGTTTCACATGGCTGTCCCTACTTTGCCATGGTGCCACAGACCAGCACTGGTTAACAGTACACCATCCTGATGTGTGGCATATGACCTTGCCAGTCACATGTAGTATAACTGGTCTTCTGCTGACGTGTTGAATGACATGCATACATGTTTAACACAATGGTGTCCTTTCAAATATACAGTGAGGTAATGGTGTCCCAATGTAAGGACATGTTATACTAACATAGACCTTCAGCTGACGCAATGTTGTCAGTCCACCCTACAGATATACAGAGGCATACTGCACATTGAGCTGATGTGCATAGCCATTGCAGGGCATCATGTGGCTTCACTATTGCTATACAGTGTGAGTTACAGATACAGTTCATAGCCATGACTATGTTCAGATACAATACATATCTAATGTGGAATGTGACCCACGTCACTGAGGTGTATACACATACAACCCTAATGCGGAATGTGTGACACAGGTCACTGAAGGGTATACAGATGACACCCCTGCACATCTGCAACCATATTGCTGATGCCTGGCAACTATGCCCAGACATGGCTAACCTAGCAGTACTCCATGTCCCACATGCCATCTGTGTACCTCACACACATGAGGAACAAGCATGATAGTGATGTCTGACACCAGCAAGGTGAATGTACTGTATCTGTGGCCTGATGTGGTTATATGTGTATGTTGTGCAACACCTGTATGCATTTGGATACTGTATAGGTGAATGCTTTCATGTTGAGACACCCTCAAGATGTTCAAGACATGTTATGTGGTGGTTTGATGTCATGCCTACACAAGCTGTCCACAGGCCTGTATGATGTTTAGTGTTTCACATCTGCAATATCACCATTACACAAAGGCAATAGTTGTATTGTGTTGAGCCATTGTACAACAGGGTGTACACACATGTACATCACTTCTACTGTGTGTGTTGCTTCATGTCTCTGGCCATCCTCCATGGCCATGTGTAAACCATGTTTTGTTCAATGGTTGTGATGGGCATCTGTTTCACATGTCAGTGTTGAGCCAATGTACAACAGGGTGTACACACATGTACATCACTTCTACTGTGTGTGTTGCTTTATGTCTCTGGCCATCCTCCATGGCCATATGTAAACATGTTTTGTCCAATGGTTGTGATGGGCATCTATTTCATGTCAGTGTTGTCCCATATGACATGCACCCATAGATGTCATAAGCTCCACTGAGGACAGGGTTATGCAGACAAAGGGTGGTATTTTTGGGATGTGAGATATGTTTTGCAGGATATTTAAGCAGTGTTGCTGTCAGCCCACTGAATGTCATGGACATGTCAGATGGCACATGACATTGTGTGACATTCATAGCAAGGGTATAATCCACAAGGGTGAATCCTGTGAACTGGTCATATTCCAGCTCCAAAACATTTAGAGTGTGTGCACACATATGCTCTCTGTATAGTACTGTTTGTATTCCCCACATGTGTAATGCTGATCTGTAGTACATGTCCGTATAGTGAACCACACCTCTACTATTGTATTCACAGCTGCCCACACATCTGGCAATAGCAGTTTGTAAGGTTTAGTGTAGGTGTTTATATAGTCTTCAGTTATTCCACATGGGTAACCACTGTGATGCATTGCAGGTCTGACCTGTATATAATAACAAGGCCACCATACATTATGTGTACGTGTGTTAAATGGCCACATGGCAGATAGCATGCAATTAATATGATCTGTGCATTATCAAGCCTAATAAATAATAACAATCTCACCTGCAACAGGCTGCTGTCGCTGTCAAACACCAGAGGTACCTAAATAGGAGTGTCATAGCAATAAGATCATTATCCACACCTGTGTGATAGCTGCAGAGTGCAATGTGCATGTTAGCACATAAGCCAGTACAATAGACTATACTATGGATTATGCACATCTGTGCATTCATAGAGTAGCAAACTATAGTATGTGGCTTGCGTGCATACATGCCTTGCATATGATGTTACATTATATAATATACAGTAACAAATGTAACTATATGAAATATAGTTGTGTTATATGTGCAGTAGTGCCTTACCAGGCAACTCCAGGCTCAGTGGTTGTGAGACACCCACCTCCACAATACCATCTAAAGCTAGTGGATGCAGTTCTGCAGGTGTCCCCAGGTTGGCCAGTAGCTCCGCGGTACATGCGAATGGGGGCTGGGTGAGTGGCCCCCCACCTGTTGCACCTTGTTCCCTGGTGATTGCATTTGCATGCTGTTTCACCCATCTAATGATGTCGGTGCAGTGTTGGTGCATCTGCTGATAGGTGCGGTTGTGGCTGCCAACATCATTTACCCTCCTGCGCAGTTCCTGCCACTGGGCATCCCGCTGCTGTGCATACTGTGGCACATGGCTGAATAGTGTTACATGGTTGTCGAGGAGGTATGGAATGAGGACCTCATCCTCCGAGCAGGTGTATGGTGACAGCCTGGCACGCGGCATACCTGGAAGGCATAATGATGGAGACAGGTCATAGTAACTTACAGAGAAGTACAGAAGTACAGCTGAACATACATGTGTATCACATTTATTAAGATTGCAAATATGTCTTTGCAAATCTACATGACACTAACACCACTGACATGTTTAACTCACACACATTTGACACGTACTGGTGATTTGATGTTATCACCATATACATGTGTGTCAAGTAATGACATTGCTCATACTACATGTGGATGTTGTCTTGATGTGGGTATGTCTGTTTGCCTGTACTGGTGTCTTTACCTATCAGCACATGCCTGGATGTGTTCACATTAATGCAATAGACCTCAATGCTGTGTATATGTCACATATATAGTCATACACAGCCTTAAGAGACATGACCTTTGACCCTGCAGACTTGCTCATGGAATGTTTTACATGTATGTGTTTTGCCGTATACATCTACATAGGTTCATAGATTGGGTATGTCTGTTTGCCTGTACTGGTGTCTTTACCTATCAGCACATGCCTGGATGTGTTCACATTAATGCAATAGATCTCAATGCTGTGTATATGTCACATATATAGTCATACACAGCCTTAAGACACATGACCTTTGACCCTGCAGATTTGCTCATGGAATGTTTTACATGTATGTGTTTTGCCGTATACATCTACATAGGTTCATAGGCTGATACTAGGCTATCTGCCCTAGGGCATTTATAAGCCTAACCAGAGTGTGTTTGGCTTTCACCACCCTTTTAGATTAGTTGACTGTGCCTCTGTATAGTAGGTCACAGAAGATAGCCCTTTTGAGGTTAGTTTACTGTGCCTCTGTCTAGTAGGGACACAGAATAGATCCCAGGGGTAAACCTATGATCTCCCATCCACTCGTCAAGATTTCTCTTGAAGAGGGTCATTGAGGGACTCTGCCTAACATGGATTGGGATTTTGTTCCAGAGTGAGGGGAGCCTCTGGGATATGAATCTGTCCCTCCAGCATGTCCTATGTATTCTTGTGCTGAGGTTTAAGTCCCTGGAGTGTGTAGCTCTAAGGGATTTGGATTTCCTGAGGTGGAGCATGTCCATTAATTCTGGGTTGGACATGGCTTTATACGTCAGGCACAGATCCCCTCTGAGTAGGCAGCAAGCAACTGAGTAGAGCTTGAGTTTCTTTAGCCTAACTGCATAGGGCATCTGTTTGAGTCCCTTGATCCTCTTGGTGAGGTACTTTTGGGGGTCTTTCCAGTTGATGCAGGTGTCGGGTAAGGTACATCCCAAATGGGGCATTGTATTCAATTATGGGCCTGATGATTGATGAGTAGAGGGGCACAATGACCTCTCTTGATCTAGATGTGAACCCTTTCATGATAAGGTGGGGCTACATAGAAGGTCTTTCTAACCACTTTGGCAACGTGATTGTCAAAGGAGAGATTGCTATCTACTTGGGTCCCCAAATCCCCAATTACTTCTTCCGTACTTAATGGATTACCACCTATGTGATAATTTGTGGGCACTTTGTTTTTCCCAAAGGGGATGACTATGCACTTTTTGGCATTTAGCTTTAGGCCATGGCTCTGGCACCAGTTATCTGTCTCTGTGAGACCCTTTTGGAGGATGCTTGTGTCAGTCGGCGAGTCAATCATGGCACCCAGTTTGCAGTCATCTGCGAACTTGGTCAGCCATAGTCCTCCCATGTTAGCCTGTCCCTCAGAGAAATATATAATGAACAATAGAGGTCCCAGGACGGAGCCTTGTGGGACGCCACTTGTAACTGGTTTAGAGTCTGACATGGCACCTGCAATTCTGACCATGTGGATTCTATCCCTGAGCCAGTTTGCAACCCATCTTGTGACATAGGGGTTGATATTTAAGCTGGTGAGCTTATTTATGATGCCCGAGTGGGGGTATTGTGTCAAAGGCTTTTGCGAGGTCCAGGTAGGCTGTGTGGACTACCTTCCCTTTATCTATGGCCTTGGTGACTGTTTTGAAGAAGTTGACCAGGTTCAAGAGGCAAGATCTGCCCTTAACAAAGCCGAACTGGGTAGGATCCAGTGTTTGGAGGTTCCCAATGTCTTTGTTTATGAGTTTCATGATGATACGCTCCATAGCTTTGCAGACCAGGCTAGTCAGGCTTATAGGGTGACAGTTTCCAGGGTCCGTTGTGGCACCACCTTTGTGGAGTGGGACCACTGTTGCTGTACACCATTCCTTGGGTACATATCCTGTAGTAAGGCTGAGATTGAACAGTGACTTTATGTGAGGGTTCAGTTCTTCTTGGAGTTCATGTAAGATGCAGCCAGGGACACCGTCCGGTCCCACTGATGCTGTGTTTTTTGCTTTGGAGAGGGCAGCTCTCACCTGTGCATCTGTGATGTCAGGGAGGCTACAGTCTGTTGGGATAGACATTTGCTCTTTTGTGGGGGAAGAGGGGGAGAAGTTTGCACTGAACCTGTCTGCCAGGATGTTGGCAATGTCTGTGGGTTCAGTGTATTTTTTGTCATTTTGAACTAACTCAGAGCATATCTGGGAGTTGCCACCCAGGTTTCTGACATAACTAAAGAAGGCCTTGTGATTACCTTTAGCATCTTGTGCAATTTTTCTTTCGAAGCTGGCCTTAGATGATTTTATGAGGGATCATAGTTTCTTGCTAGTACTGATCAGAGATGCCTTCCCTTTTTGGGATTTTGCTCTATCATGTAGTAGCTTCCTCCTTCTGATGTATAGCTTATTTATGGCTGGGGTCCACCAGACAGGTCTCCTGCCTTTGGAGGAATGAGTCTTGGTTTTATTTGGGATAGCACGATCCATGCATTCCTGTAGGTGTCCATAGAAAGCGTTTGTAAAGGATTCTGTGGTTTGGGCTGTATTTTCCACTGGCCCGGGGGCTTTGAAGGATTCCACCTCGGTTTTGAGAAGTGTGAAGTTTGCTTTTGAGAAGTTCTTCACCATGGTTTCCTTGGCTGGGGGTGGGGATGGGATATGGATGTCCAGTGAGATTAATTTATGGTCAGATCTTACCAATGAGGGGTATACCTCTGGTATGGAACATAGAGTCCCCATGTTGGTGATGATCAGGTCCAATACGTTTTCTCCTCTTGTGGGAGTGGTGACCAGTTGTTCCATAGCATTTGAGTTTATAAATTCTAGGAACTGTTGGGCGAGGGTGTTGGGGCTTGAGTAGTGCTCCCAGTCTATGTTTGGGTAGTTGAAGTCACCCAATATAATGGTGTTTGGAGAGACCTTCATATTCTCCAGTGTTCTCAGGAAAGCTGAGTGGGGTTCCTGAGTTTGGGAGGGTGGTCTGTAGCAGGCTACAAACTGAAAAGCAGTTTTGCCCACTGTTAGTTGCACATGGATGGTCTCCGATGCTTCATGCAGTACCACTAACCTGGAGGTGTGGGTATCTTTGATGAATATGGATACTCCCCCTCCTTTTGTGGTTCGGTCTGAGTTTTGGGGCCAAAAAGCATGGAATGAGGTATAACCTGGTAGTGCTGGGGTGCTCTCGGGAGCCTTGAACCAGGTTTCTGTTACTGCACAGATATCGATATTCTTCATACTGAGGAGAGCCTTGAGTGTGTGCATCTTGAGGTTTAGACTTCTAGCATTGAGCAGCATTACCCTTAGTTTCTTTTTCTTTGTGTTGTCTATGGAGGTGGGTTTGTCTTTTGAGCCTTGCCTATAAAAGGCACTATGGGGGAGGCAAGAGCCTTAACCAGTATTCAAAAGCCCAGGGATGACAGGTGCAAGCCATCCCTAGCGAAGCAACGTGGCTTGTCGAGCAAGTCATCCCAGGCTGACAGACACTGGATCCCCTTCGAATGACACCAATACTTTAGCCAATTGTTAAAATTGATCATTTTGTCTATATACTGTGGCATCATTCTTGGTGAGGGTAAGATGCTACTCAAGGTCAGGGTCATACCGGCCTGGGCTACATGATCAGAGAGCTCCTCTATGACTCTTTTCATGTAGTCCAGGGAGGTACATCTCAGGTCATTCACACCAGCATGGACAATGACAGAGTCATATTTGTATTTGCTTTGAGTGACCCGAGTGCTTGTGTTATGTGGCGGATCCTGACACCCGACAGGCAGCTTACAGTGACCTTCTCCTTGTTCAGCCTGGTGAGTGGGACGTCAGTGTATCTGACAATAGAGTCACCTATTACAAGTGTATTGGGTATGTTGTTTAGCCTTAAGGGCTGTGACTGTGTGGCACACTGACTTTGTGAACTATGTGATACATGGGTTTTGTTGTGGGGTAGCGGTTGCTTGGATGTCTGCTTTGGAGGTCTCTGCTGTTTGGGCAGATTTTTATTTAGAGCCTTTGGGTATGTTTTTGTGGGTTTATGTGTTTGGTTTTCTGTTGCAATAGGTCTATGTCAGACTGGATTTGTGGTGTGTTTGGTTACCTTCTCCTCCTGACTGACTGCACCAGTATTGGGTTGAGAGAGCTCAGCCTCCAGATTGGCTATATAGTTGCATCTCTCACATATATTTGAACTTGTTGGGAGGAGGAGAGGGTGGTCTGTGTACATAAGACAGTTGTAACATTGCCTCAAGATTCCCAGATTCACCAGCTGGACTGGAGAGTAAACCCGAAACTGACTTTTGGACATGCCAGAATAGTATACAGAACTACTTTTTGACTGGTCAAAAAGGACCAATAGGGAGCCAAGTACTTAAAGGGAGTATAAGAGGGTGTAGTGCTTTAGTTTATGAGTGCTTACTTATAAGATTACTTATACAAGCAACTGCAGGGCTTTAGAATGAAAATAGAGTGCTTACTTTGAGATTTAGAACAGTTCTAAGGGAAAAAGTGAAGAGCAGACTGTGGAGCCGGGAAAAGTTTAAACCAGTTTAAGTGGCATTGCCCGATGCTGCGCTATGTGCAAAATCGTGCAAAACCACACAAATGCGGGTTCTAAAGCAGGGAAACTGAAAGAGATAGGAATTGACCCAGAGCAGCCAATAAGCTACTAGTTTCTGGGCTGAGACCGCTCCTCCAGGGACAGATAGGCTGCGAAAAGCTCCCCACTCTCACTGGTGAACAGAGAAGCTTCCATCTATCCAAGTAAGGATATGGGCAACACAGGAAACTACACCACAGTCCAGAATTCAGCAAAACCTGAAATCTGGAGTAATCTAGTTCAGCAAAGGTGGGAAAAGAGAATTTTTTTTTTTTGTTTGTTTTTTTCAGGAAACAGCAGAAAAACACACAGAAAACACTGAAAATTTATTTATTTATTTATTTATTTATTTATTTTACATTTGTTGACCGGGATAGTCCGACTGGATACATGTCCATTTTCAGCGGAGTCCCGGGGAGAAAAGCTCCAACAAGGTTAATCAAGGTACATAAAGACATATCACATTGTGTTCATAGTGAGCAGATAATCACAATAGAAGGTACAAAATGATTACATTACATTACATTCAGGTTCATTCACACTTAGTTGAATAGACAGAAATTGCCTAGTTGTAGGAATTACTCGTGTGAAAAGTTAGTCAGGGTTAGTACATGGACAAAGCCAATGTGATTTATAGTGGATTTTAGTTCTTTTGAATAGCGCTAGTGATTGTAAGGACGTAAGCTTCTGGGGAAGAGAATTCCATACTTTGCCAATAATATTAGAGTAGAGTGAATCCCCACCTAGGTTATGGGACTTGCAGGTTTGTATTAAGAGTTTGTTAGATGAGCAAGAGAGCTTAGGTTGGAGTAAGGCGTTAGGATGTTGTTTAGTGCAGGGTGTTATCTGGATGTTTCAGGATTTTGAAGGCTTCAATGAGTTGGTATTTCAGTAGAAGATTAGGAGTTCTGGCCAGTCAAGTTTTTCAGGCTGATGCAGTGATGTGTTCTATAAGGTAGGGCAGTGATGAATCTAGCAATGTGATTATAAGAAGTGGAAAGACGATTGAGGTCAGACTTGTTGAGGTTTGTAAGGATCGGGAGGCGATAGTAGGGTGGATAGGAGGTGTGAGCGGCAGTAGCTAACCTAGCGGCTGGAGTTAGGAAGGTTTTAACCTATATAAAGAACCAAGTTTTTGTTAACCATTTTAATAGTTTGGTTGATGTGGATGTCAAACCGTAGTTTATTGTCGATAATTACTCCTAATAGTTTAGCGTGGTAGTAGGAGAGATAATGGTACCATTGTTAGATTGTATAGTAAAGTGTGTGAAAGGTGTTGGGTTGGATGGGTGGAAAAGGAGAAGTTGGGTTTTTTTTGGGTTTAAGATGAGTTGATGGTTAGTTAGCCAATTTTCAACTTTGGTAAAGCAGAGTTGGGTGGTTATTAGAAGGTTGTCAAGGATAGGATTAGAACAGATGATAGTTGAGTCATCTGCATATTGAATACAGGTGGCTTCGGGGATAACTGTATGGAGGTCATTTATAAAAATTGAGAACAGAAGTGGACCTAGGATGGACCCTTGGGGTACGCCTATACTATTCGGCAATAGGCAGGAGAGTTTGTTCTGCCACATAACTGCCTGTTGTCTACCTACGAGGTAGGCCTGAAACCAGTTTAGGACTTGGGTGTCTAGATGTAAGGTTGATAAGGTTTTGAGAAGTAGCTGGTGGTTTACCATGTCGAAAGCTTTCGACATATCTAGAAAGAGGGCTGAGGAGATATTTTTGTTATTCCGGTTATGGTTAATTTTCTCTGTGAAAGAGAGGAGGGCAGTAGTCGTGCTATGGTTGGGTCTAAATCCATGCTGACAATCAGTTAGTAGTTTGTTTTGGGTGAGATAGGACATGAGTTGTTTATGCACACACTTTTCCATGATTTTGGCAAGTGGTGATAGTATAGCAATTGGTCTATAGTTAGAGAGCTCGGTGGATGTTCCTCCTTTATGAAGAGGAATGACGTAAGATATTTTCCAGATTGCTGGGATAGTGGACTCGGTAATGGTTCTATTAATTAATATTGAAATAGGGTATGCTATGACATCTGCAGCAATTTGCAGGTATTCTGCAGGTAGAAGGTCTGCTGAGAGGGTAGTTGGTTTTAGCTTTTTCAAACAGGATCGGATGAAGGCAGTGGATATGGGTTGGAGGTTAAAGGATAGTGCAGAGTTAGGTGACATATTGTTAGGTGTGGTAGAGGGGGTGGGTAGTTGGTTAGCTAGTACCTGAATTGTTTCGGTGAAGAAGGTATTAAAGTTGTTAGCTATTTCTTCTTGGTTCTTATCAGATAGAGTTTCAGGGGTAGGAGTGGTGGATTTTCCTGGTTGGAGAAGTTTGTTCAATCCTGCCCAGAATTTTTGAGGGTTCTTTTGGTTTTTGTTTTGTAGGTGGTGAAAGTAGTTTTCCTTATCTTGGGTGGTGGCCTTTTTGGTTTCATTTCTCATTTGCTGGAAGATGACCCGATCTAGTGGTAACTTGGTAGTACGCCATTTGTTCCAAGCTTTGTCCCTATTAGTTATTTTGGTTTTGGATTCTGAGGTTAGCCAAGGTGCTATGTGAGTTTTGATTCTGGACACCCTTTT
Organism: Protopterus annectens; assembly: GCF_019279795.1. Taxonomy (NCBI): domain Eukaryota; kingdom Metazoa; phylum Chordata; order Ceratodontiformes; family Protopteridae; genus Protopterus; species Protopterus annectens. Next base: position 780,596,656 of record NC_056732.1, on the reverse strand, counting down.
GGGGGCATGAGAGTCAAGTAGGGTAAGGAATGTTTGATTAAAATGTGAGACTGCCTCGTCTAGGGGAAGGGATTTCAATGTTGACCAGTTACAGTGATTGAGTGCCATGTTAAACTTTAGAGGATCAAATTTTTTTTTGTTTCTGACTGTTCTATAGACTGGTAAGCTAGCATTGGTTGGGTTATCTTTCCTAATGTAAGTAAGCAAATGATCACTAAGATCATTAGGTAGAGTCCCCGGGGTATATTTTTGGGGGTGTTCCTTGATGAGCACCCAATCAAGTATGCTTTCCTTTTGTTTATTATTACCTAGTCTGGTGGTAGTGGTTATAACCTGAGAGAAACCATGGAGATTTAAAGAAGTAGGACTGGACTGTGCAGAACATTTGTTCCAATCAATGTTAACATCTCCCAGGACTACTGTTTCTTGTGGATAGTTGTTATCTATCCAGTTTAAGATGGCTTCTAAAGTTTCAGTATTGTTCCTCGGGGTATATAGATAACTATTAGGTTTATGCTTTTTTGCTTATTTAATTGTATTTTTAGAGCTAGAGTTTCAGCATTTGCAACCTGCGGTGGTTGTTTGGGGTGAGTTAGGATGTTTAGCGTATTTTTATATAGGACAGCTATCCCTCCTCCTCTTTCTTTAATCGGTCAGCTCTGAGTATGTTGTACCCAGGTGGCATTATCTGATTGTCTTTGGTTGATGGTTTAAGCCAAGTTTCAGTCAGACACATGATGTCAGGTAAGTAGGTTGCAAGCATGGCGTGTAAGTTGTGAACCTTGTTGTTCAGACTTCTTATATTTAGGTGACAAATGAGTAGAGAGTTAGCTGGTCTAAGGGAGATTGGATGTTGAGTGGGCTCTGTTGATCTGGTAGGGCCTGGGTTGGGATGGATATCTCCATCTTTGGTGATGTTTTTCCTTAGGTATTCTATTAATTTTAGAACTTTGGATAGTAATTTTAGACCTAGCTTTGTTTTGGTAGTTATATGGTGTTGCTTTTTTAGGTACAGATCACTCAGTTTTGTTGTTTTGGGAGTTGTATTATGGGGGAAGAATTGCCTATAGATGGTGGGAGGGGAACTTGTGTGGTAATTTGGGTAGTGGAATCCTGATAAGGACAGGTGTTCATAACTTGTTAAGAGATAGGGTAATAAAATGAGTGGTGGGATAAGTAGGATAATTATCCCTATTGGCTTGGGCATGGTGATGGTGTGCAGGGCGGAGTTGGTAGGGAGGAAGTCTAGTGGGTGGGAGAGGAAGTAGGTGTGGCGAGGTGGCTATAAATCTAGAGGTAGTGCGGGCGGGTGGGATAAGGGGCAGGGTGGGAGCGGAGCGAGCCGAGTAGCGAAGCGGAGCGGGGCAAACCCAAACTCGGAGTTTGCAGACTACTGGTGAAGAGTCCTGATTTTATACGTAGGAGATTTTACAAGCCAGGGCTAATTTGGGCACTTCTGACTTTAATTTTGGAGCAAAAGTAGAGCCAGGTTAGAGGTATTAACATAGATTATGGATGGTGGCTGCTGTGTTTGAACCCAATAAATGGTCCGTAAATATTAATTACAGTTTAAATAATATGTTAACAGTATCTAATAACCTTGGGCTGAGTTTGAGGTAGCGTTGGGGCTGAGGCTTTGTCCGTGCTTTCGCACCTGGTCTGGCGGTCCTATCTTGGACAGTTAGTTTACTGCCAGTCAAGAAGAGTACTGGGCAGTACCTGAATAGAGGATATAATATTTTAGATTAGTACCATTTCATTTAGGAATAGACAGGTAATAATACAGGTAATAATACATACAAAACCAGAATTCTGTTGACAAATATTTAACTATAGTTATTATTTCTATCATTAGAGTTGAAAGAGACTCTGTAGAATAAGCACGTTCTGAACATATGACAAAAATAGGTAGTAAATGTCACCAACTCAAGCAGAGATTGCCAAGAGACGTAACATCAGTTTGTTTTAGCCTAGGAAAACACAATGCCGTTCAGAGCTAACTTTCTAGATAACTAGCTGCAACATAGTCACTGGTTTGGTATCTAACAACACTACAACAGGTTCTTGATATTTTCAAAACACGCTACAGTTCAGAACGAGATTACCAACCAAGCGTTAATTATAATGCAGTCGCTAGTGTAGTACGCCCAAAACACGTGCAATAGCTTTTACATGTAGGTAGGTTTGTTAACGTTTTACAAGCAGTACAATGTAATTTTACAGCAATATGGACTAATATTGCAGTCGCTAATACAGTATGTATCAACAAACAACATCGACTATCATTGCAGTCACTAGAGCAGTATATCAATGAAGAAAACGCTATTTTACTAACAACATTGCACATACCCTAAAACACGTGCAGCAGCGTTACATATAGGTAGGTTTAGTAAGGTTTATAAACAGTACAAAGTAACTTCACAGCACCAAAGTCTATCGTAGTAGTTGCTAGTGCAGTATATCAACAAACAAATGCTGTAATAGTATCGGCATTGCACATACCCTGTTTTTAGGCGGCCAAGTGGGTCAGGAACACAGCAGCTATAGAGGAATGGCGGAAACTGGGGGGGGGATATATAACTTTTGCTGATGTCAGAGGGAGGTGGGCAGTCCCAATCTCTGCAAACCCAAACTCGGAGTTTGCAGACTACTGGTGAAGAGTCCTGATTTTATACGTAGGAGATTTTACAAGCCAGGGCTAATTTGGGCACTTCTGACTTTAATTTTGGAGCAAAAGTAGAGCCAGGTTAGAGGTATTAACATAGATTATGGATGGTGGCTGCTGTGTTTGAACCCAATAAATGGTCCGTAAATATTAATTACAGTTTAAATAATATGTTAACAGTATCTAATAACCTTGGGCTGAGTTTGAGGTAGCGTTGGGGCTGAGGCTTTGTCCGTGCTTTCGCACCTGGTCTGGCGGTCCTATCTTGGACAGTTAGTTTACTGCCAGTCAAGAAGAGTACTGGGCAGTACCTTTTGATTCTGTCATCCTCTGCACAGTGGTCTAGATAGGTCAAAATCTGCTTTTCCAGGTAAACATCAATTTGCTCTGCAGTCAGTGGTGTGACAAAGATATCCTGGACAGCCTGGCTTAATAAAATTGCCTTAAAATTCCCTTCAAATAACAGCTGCAGCAAGTCCTCATTATCTCCATGTAGATTTAGTTTACCCTGTAAAATTTCACATTTAAACTTCCCATGCTGGACATTTCTAAACGTAGCAATCCTAAGAACGTTGAAACAACTCAGTCTTTGCACATGTAACAGATGGGTCAGGTGAGTGGGTCGGCGCTGTCAGGAGTGATGCTAGGGATGCTGAAAATGCTATAAACAGGCTAGCACACTTTAGTGTGTAGCCTACAACAGTTATACAATACAAAAACAACTTAAATTGATATAAAACAAGTTCAAAAACTGTAAAAAGCAGAAGGCAAATGCAATTTAAACTTTTTAAAGCACATATCAGTTATAAATTCACTGTTTAGGTGGGAGAAGGCAGTCAGAGCAAAAAACAGAGGAAAAAATACTTAATCTGGAAAAGTCTCTCTTGGGTCTATCTGTTGCCTGTAACACTCTGCAGGACACCACGAGGAGCTGTGCGGAGTTGTATACAATAACAAACTTTTTAAATCACAGATTCATGGCACTGTACAGCAGTTTAGCATCCTGTCATGTATTACCTGGGTTGCACATGTGAAACACATGGGACAATGGCTAGCTTGATGGTATTTGCAGGGTTGGATATCAACTATAGCATGTATGCCCTGGGCTATTTATGAGCCTAGGTTGAAAGGTTACCTAGCTGTAGCCAACAGACAGTTAAGTTTCAGTGGCGAGTTCAAGCAGTGCCACAGAACTGATCCACAGGGTTACTGATATTTGCCATGCGGTCATCACACCATGTCTCAAAGAGGGGCAATGTGCAGCTATGCTAGACAGGGATGCATAGTATGGTAGGAGTATGTAAAGTGTATGGGACAGGGATCTGTCAGGCATGTTGTGATCCTTGTACTAGAAAGGTGGATGTCCATGAAGTATGTGTTTATTTAAAATCAGGATGTGTAAGTGTAGCATGTCCAACATCTCTGGGTTGGACATGGCTTTATTCAGGGTAGGCATAATGCTACATAGTGGAGCTAGGGATTGGGAAGGCTGGTGTAGGCCATATGAACATGGCCAATAACCCTTAAAGAAAATATGTGATCTATTATGGGTCACTTGAGTGCTGAGTATGGCTGAACAATGATCTATATATTCATGGATGGCACCCTGTCATGATTGGGGTGCCACTTATGACTACCTGACTGGTGTGGTGAAGTAACTATCAAAGGAAAGATTACTGCCCAGCTGCATCCCATACGCACACAATTTCCATTATGTTGACTGCTGCCTAGGTGGTAGTTCATGGGTACAGGGTTTTTAACATAGGGGATGACAATGCAATACTTAGCTGTCAGATTGTGGCCATACATCTCACACTACACATCTGTCCCACAAAGGCCCTTCTGCATGTTGCCCGCAGCACTCATTGAGTCAACTATTGCTCCTAGTTCATAGTCATTTGCAAACTTCAATAGGCAGATGCCTTCTATGTCTGTCTGTGTGGTCTAGATAACAATGTGGGGGAGTACCAGGAATTAACCCTGTATTACTGTAGCTGGCATTGGTTTGATGTCATTGTATTAGTCAAACACCTTCTGTAGTGTTGATTCTGCCAGCAGAACAGTTGCCAACCACTCCTGTGACATAGGAATATACACCTAATTTACTGAGTGTAGCTGGAACACGGTATGGGTGATGGTGTCCCAAGATGTGGCAAGGTCATGATATGCTGTGTGAATCAACCTTACTGTCATCTACATCTGTACTGACTACATCAAATAAGTTGATCAAGGTTCATGGCCTTACAGACCAGACTCAGCAGGGTAGTAGTGCACTATTTCCCATTATCAGTGGTGTCTCCCCCTTTGTGGGGTGTGATAACTGTTGCTGTGCACCATTCAGTATGTACACAGCCTGACATGAAGCTATGATTGAACATGATCTGTATGTGGAGAGCAAATTGTTCTGACATTTGTGTAGGATACACGCTGGGATGTTGACAGGTCCCATGCAAGCTGTATGTATGGCTTTAGAGAGTGCAGCATGTACCTGCATAGTTGTTATTACAGGGGCACTGTATTGTACATGGATATATAAATAAGTGTACCTGCTGGGGGAGGTGAGTGTAGGTTTAAGTTATCCAAGACCCTATCTGGATGAACAGGTGCTATTTCTGTAGGTGCAGTACTTTTCATGCCATAGTGCTGTGAAGCACGGCAGATTTTGTTGCCATTATGATTCATGACACAGCTATATAATGCTCTGTGGTTGGCCTCATAATACGTGGCTGATTAGTTTCACAGTAGCTTTGTGTGGTTTTATATGGTGTATCTGCATCTTACTGAGGCTGACCAGGGATCACCTCCACTCATGTGTGTTCACTCTTGCAACAGTTACTACCTTCTGTGGTACAGTTTAAGGCAGGGTACCACCAGTATGCCTTCTTGTTTGTGTTTGTTTGAATCTTGGCTCGGTTTCAATGGCACAATCACTGCACTTATGTGAGTGCTTAAATTGTATTTGTGTAGGATTCAGCATTTGCACATGCATTGTCCATCTGCATGGGTGCCATGACAGTCACCACTTCACTCTTAAGAAGCATAAAATTGGCTTTGGAGACTGACTATGTGTAGCATACTGTTAGCCCTGTTTGTGTGACTATGGTGATCCAGGTCATAGGGGTTGACGAAATTCAGCATGCATTGAGCACAGGTGTTGGTACATGAGTCTTCCCAGTTCATAATGGGATAGTTGAGAGTAGCCATTATTATAGTTTTCTGTCTCAGACCTAATATTCCCCAGTACAGCACAATATGACAGTTGGGAATTCTGAGGCATGGTGGGTTATCTGTTGCAAGGTGCAATTTGGATTCCACTTTGGAACAAAGGTTGTTGCTCAGCATAATGCATCTGAAGTTATGCAAGTGCAACTAGCATGGGGGTGTACATATCCTTCAGGAATATGGACACATCTGTGGACTGTGTGTTCCTATAAAGGATAATGGCCAAGAGGTTAGGTATGTGTTATAACATGAGCATGCAGGGGTGCTCTCCTGAGCGTTGAGCCATATCTCAGTCACTGCACAGATATGTTCTCCATGTTAAGGATTGATGTAAGTGAGTCCATATTGAGTTTCTGAAATGTATCATTGAGTAGCGAAACCCAGAGTTTATTTCTTGGCTGTCCCTGTTACAGCAGTGGACTTTCACTGGCAATTTGCATGATAAAGGATCTATAGGGGAAGCAAGAGCCCTAGACAGCATCCAGATTCCCAGGGGTGACAGGTGAAGCCCTGTCTGGCAAAGCATTGTGGTCTGTCAACCATGTTATCCCAGGCAGAGAGATACTGGATACGCTTTGAATTACACCAGTACATTAGACAATTGTGGAATACAGTCCTTTTGTCCCTGTACTGCAGTATCATTCTGGCCAATGGCAGAATGTTACCCAGGCCTTGGGACATACCTGCATGGGCTACAAGACCTGACAGTTCCTGCATGTGTGTTTCCATGCAGTCCAGGCTACTGCATCACAGGTCCTGCACAACAACATGGAATATGCCAAAGCCATGTGTATAGTTCAAAAGGTGGTCTGAGTGTATGGGTATGTGGCTAATCATGGCAGACAGGCAGCTGACAGTATGTTTACCCTCATATAGCTTGGTGAGTAACATAGTGCTAGTGTTTGCATTCACAAATGAGTACTGTTGGGCATGTTTCTGGCCATGTGTTCTGAGGTGTGGCACAATTATGCCAACTATGTCATTCAGTTTTTGTATTTTGTTGTCTGTCTATTCCAGCCTTGGAGGTCTCTTGCTTGGCCATATACTTAGAAGCCTCTGAATGTGTGTGATTTCTGGTGGTATGTGTGGGTGTCCTTACTGTGTTCTGGTAAGGGTACGTGTTGGTTGTGGTGATGAGATGCATGTGTTAACCTACACCTCATGACTGTCAAGTCTAGTCATGGCTGTGACAGCCTTCCAGCTTACCCCTGTAGCTGCATCCCAGACAATGTGTGGGGTGTGGTGATAGTTGGGTTTAGCAGTGTACATGGCATAGAGATTACATTTCCCTAGGATGGCTACATACACAAAGCTGATATTAGTAAACACCAGTAGCTGACTAGTGGACATGCCTGTATGAGCATTCAGTACTACAAGTACCAAGTACTGTATTTAGTTTACTTATTGCTTATGAAGATGTTTTAGACAGTGATGCTCACAAGTAAATATATGTGTTATGGACGTGACAACACTGGCTATTACAGAAACATAGTAGCTACCTTTAGCAGCAATCCTCCTCTGAGGAGCACATCACATCTTGATAGTTGATTACAGATGATGCAAGTATCAACAGGTCTGTTTCCTTTTCTGGGTATATACTCACATATCCACCAGAACCATGAGCTCTGTTGGGTACAGACACCCACTCCCCAAACAGAGTCAAGTATCAATAGACTCTGCTACCACTATCAACATGATCAGGATATAATCAGTTTGTGTAAGCCATCACCTATGAATCAGCTATTATACATGGGGAGTGGTCTCCTACATCTTACACTCTTACTGCAGATTACACACTGAAGTTACAGATGATATGCAACCTGTTTTATTACCAGTACTGTGCACAACCTTACATACAGTATTTGCAAGCGTTTGTTAGGTTGGCAATGAGAGGTTAGGCTACATAAACCTGAAAGTTCAACCAGTGTGTCTCTACTCTTAATATCCACTCTATGTAGGTGTGCACATAGCCATTTGGGCCAGCCCTGTAACAAGGGTCACTACACATTTGCATAACATATACACATGCACAGCTGTTATTGCTTGCAAACAATACTATTGAGGTGGATACTCCATGTCTTATGTGCATGGATAGTTACCTAGCTCTTCCAATTTTCTTTGCTATCATGCTGCTAAACTGTCAGATGAATACAAGTCATATGTATCCTGTTATTGATTATTGTACTTGCCAATAGACATAACTAATGCTTGCATAACATAACAGAAATGCTATGTAAAATGGAATACAGATCTGCCTAAAATACTGTACATTACACAGTTCTTGGCACAATATCCCACAATGTCAATCATATTTGCACAGTAAGCCCAACTTGGACATGTTTATCTCACTAACACACCCATACATATGTCTGCTGTAACAATATAGTAACATATACTCTCCCCTGTAATAGCACATACTTGTTGGACCAACCCTGACACTGACAGTGGCAGGAATATAATTGGTGAGTTCCACGCCCATATATATCATACTTTGTGGTGTATGAGGAGTTTGCCTTGTGACTTACAGCAGTACACACATAGAATACTACAAGCATTACTACTGCTCAACAATACATCACTACAAGTTCGCTATTTCCACTATATGCATTGACTACACTGTAATTATTACAGAACAGGTACTACATACACAGGCATACTAAATGTTACATACCTTCTTAGTAATTGGAGGTGTTATTGACTGGTATATTAATCGTTTTCAGTTTGTGTTTCAATCTTCTGTTGGGTATTTTGTACTATTCTGCAGGTAGATACAGATGGTTTGAATGTGTGACAAGGCATCCTTTTATAGTTAGAGATCAGTAACATGTGCTATCCTGATCACCAATTGGTGTTCCGCATAAGTTAATTACATGCACATCAGCTGTGCAGCTACTCCCTTAGCCAATACCATGGCAAAGGTGGAGTATAATTGAGTACTTCACATGGGTGTTGTCCCTTTGCCTTACTTGTGAGAAAGACAGCCTGGAAGTGTTGTTTGAAATCTATTGCAACAGCTGTATGGAGACAAACACAAATATATTGTGTGTAATGCCTAGATGATTTGGTCTAAATGTGAGTACTCCTGTTTTATTTCTGAACATTGCTACTTGTGCAGGGTTTGTCTGTATCTAATACTTCTGCATATGTTTCAGTCTGGCCAGGATGTTTGACCAGCTCATGGCTGTATGGCTATGCATATAATGTTAGGGGGTTTACAGTGTGCTCTCCAGACATCTTTAGTTTGGTGTAAATGTCTATCATACTGTGCTGATAATCAGTAATTGGTAACACTTTCTGGTGTAATTACTTTTCAGCCCTCTGAAACAGGATTAGTTCAAACAAACCCTGTAACATCAGCAGCTGTTCCATTGTATAACAGCAACTATTTCACATAGGGCCATGTTAGTATACCTCTGTCCAGGTATGTTAAGGTTTCAGCAGATGTTGTACAGTGGGTGAATAATTGGTTATGGTAAGACCGTATGTATTATTGCAATTAGTTTGGGTGTGGGGGATATGTTGGTGGGTCTACATAGTAGATGTAGGTGTGTAGGAACTGTTTTTATACATATTCTATATGTGTGTGGGCGTTATTTCCCTATGTGAACACCTATCCCTTAGTGGACTGATACTATGGTAATTGCAGGCTGATTCATTAAGGCACTGTTAAATGCTTCCTGTATAGCATGCAGGTATTGTTAGTCCTTGAATCCTTTTGGCAATACATCAGAATGTAATAAAGTTTTGCTAAATGAAAGATGTCTGTGTATTTTTGTCATGGATATTTGCAGTCGTAGTTGTGTTGGTGACAAACCCTAGTTGGCTCATGTTCATAGAACATATTTGTAATAGTGTATTGCCATATACTCTTCATATGTTATCTTCATATTGTTTGGGGGTGGCAGAAAGTGTGATTGCTATGGTCCATGTTATATTCAGATTTGAACACTTCAGATGCTGTATACACACATGTATATATGTATATATGTGTATATATATATATATATATATATATATATATATATATATGTATATAGATATATAATATATATTATTGCATACGTTTAAATGTACCTCCATAGATGTGTACATGTTTTTAACCTATCTATATATCTACATATATATGTATATCTCTATATATCGACATGTATCTATGTAGCTCTCTCTATATCTCTCTATCTCTATAGCATACACCTTTCATTGGCTACATGCCGGTTTGTCCTATTTCCACACAATCCTCCCTTTTGTGTTTTAGCCTGTCTGAATACACAACTGGCATAGGTACATCTCAAGTAGCTTAGTGGTAGGTTACTCTGAGAATGGTGTACATGGTTGTGAGCTCTAATCTTGGTAGTGGTTATTATTTTACCTCTCAGAACAGGCACTGGTAGGGAAAATGTGATTAGTGCACAGTTAAGTGGTTGTAGGCAGGTTTGCCCATGGTCTGCCCGCATAAAACCACTTACAACTGCTTAAAAGTGCTTTAATCAACCTGCATCCAACAGCCCTTATTCTGGCCCACAAAATAAATTAACAGCCCTTAAACCTGGGACCATGAACACCACAGTCACTGACTTTATCACTAAAGCATCTGAGATATGTACAAATGTTATGGTGTTTAGAATATACATTTTACTACGGGCATTCCTCACTACTGAAAACAAATGTGACAGTCAGTTGGTGTACATATGTATGATACATTGTGTTTGTGGAATTAAGTGTTGCAATGTGACCTGACAGGTTATATTATGCATGAGAATGGTTCTTGTTTTGTTTCTTTTTTATATTGTCCCCATACTCCATGTATACCCCTCCAGTTCACTTATTGAACATCCAACCCAGGCTCTCCTTGATGCATAATTTCATTACTCATCATTGCTCCCCCCACCCCAATCTCCACATACATAACAGCCAACCCTTCTGTGGTCGTTGGAGGATTCCTGTTGGTTTGCAGCCTTGCAGCCTTCCGTGTTTCACTTTTGCTTACCGGTAGTGGTTAGCAGTTGCTAACAGTCGAGTGAATGGCCACTGGTAGTACTGCTATGGACACAGACTTAACCTCGCTGATAGCAGGTCTATCAGCTAGACTGGATGACATGAATTCTAGGATGGATACGATGCAAGCTTCCTTCCATGCATTGAGAAATGGCCCGATTGGGAACGTTTCGACAATAGAGCAGAGTCAGGGACCAAATGAAGATTGGATCCCAGCAGCGCAACCTGACCCTCGGACTATGTTAACTGCCGATGTTCCTGGCACAAGAGTGAGTCAGGGATGTGGATTACAGCTTTCCGGTCTAAGTCCGAGTGGCTTGGAAGCAACAAGACGGACTGGTTCGTACGCTGCAGTAGCATCTAGCGAACGTACCACCGTCCAACCAACTGCTCGGAATGGAGTAGCTGTTGGTACCAGTAACGATAATAGGCCTACTGGGTCTAATAACAGAATTCCAGACCTTGGTGGCTGGTTATTGGACACTACTAACTTGTTGTTCATCGAGCAAGGAACGAACACAGGTACTGTTGCAAATAATGATAGCTTATGCTTATCAGAAAAGCTTAAAATTTTTGACTCTAAATTATTAAAATTAAAAAAATTGCAGCTCGAGTCTGCGTACTTCAAACAATGCATTAATGAAAATATTGTACCAAAAGGCTTGCGGAATAATTTTATGCCTTCTGGTTTAATTTCAGACCATGATTTTTTGGTCGATTTGGAGGCACTATTTCAAAAACATGGTGCCGAGTTAATGAATGTAATTATTAAGCATTATGGAGTAAATGTTGATGTTGTATTAAAAGAAATTAATGATTTAGACAATGAGATTAAGCAACACTTAGATTTTAGTAGATATCAGTTTGACTACGGATGGATCTTGTCCAGTATAGATACTCTGTTACTTAAATTAAAGGGAAACAAGAGTAAAAAATTGAGTAGGGACAGAGATGCTTATGGTAAGAATTCTGCTTATCCTAACCTCAAAGGGACTAGACATGTTCGTATAAGTAGTAACAACGAACACCCTTTCCAAGCATTAGGTGAGGATGAGAATAGGGTAGAAGACCTTGATGAAGAAGACATTGGGAATGACTATGTCACTCCAACACCTAGAAGGAGTAATAGAATTAAGGGCTTCGCTAAAGACAAAGGAAGTCACGAGAGAAGTGAAAAAGGTTTTAATGACAACAGGGGTCACACCACTTATAACGCAGGGAATAGTAACAACAAAAATTTTTTAGGGCAACGCAGCAAGAAGACTTACAGGAACAGGACGAAGTAATAAACTCATCCCTGATTGACCCCACATTAAACTCCTTGGTGGCAGATAGTTCTAGTATAGTCAATGCAGATGTCTTAAGCTCACCTTCTCAAACTGGGGCCCCTGTTATCCTTACTAATATGAATGGTGATTTCACCATTTATAATTTCTCTGATATCATCTTGGACCAACAATTGATAGAACTGTTAGCTTTTGGAAACACTTTTGTTCCAACTTCCTATGGGAATGTTGCGAAAGAAATCATTGAACTAAAGTGTTTTGTAAGAAAAATGAATCTTAAGTTACTGTTCAACCATGAAACAGAGGCTGTGAACCAAGGTGAAGCAAATACCACTCTCAATGTAGGACCATTAAAATTGTCCAGTGTTTTTAACCCTCCATTACATTCCACTTTGGAATTGTTTGAGAATATGTGTGAATTTGACTTCAGATTCTTGGGTAACAAATACAACGATCACAATAAGACCACAATTCCCAATATTTCCAAAGACCAACGCTTATTATTGGACGAACTTAGTCAGTTACCCATACGGGTGCTAAAACCGGATAAGGGAGGAGGCTTGGTGATTTTCCATAATGTCACCTACAATGAGAAAATGGCTTCCCTCCTTGAGAGTGACGCCTACACAAAAGCTTCAAGAAATGAAGTTAACGGTTCCACACAAAGGATTAGGGGATATTTTAGGGACCTTTTCTTAACGGGGAAAATTGATACCAAGACATATAATTATATTGACATCATGTCTTCCAAGATCCCCGTTATGTTTGGGATCCCTAAAATTCACAAAAGTGTTATTGATCCCCCTATGAGGGCCTTAATTGACAGCAGATCCTCTATTACTTACCCATGTTCCAAACTAATCACACACATCTTGGACAAATATATCAAGCATATTCCAAGTGTGTGCAAGGACTCATGGACATTTTTGGATAACATAAACAAACTGCCATTCAATGAAGATGACAATCTGTTAACTATAGACGTCATTGACCTCTATACGTGCATACCGCACTTAGAAGCGGTTGAATGGACAGGGTCAATGTTACAGAAGTTTGGGGCGTCCAGATTGGAGATTGAACTGGTTATGGAATTACTTGAAATAGTCCTAACCAGTAACTACTTCTTATTTGACGGTGACTTTTATTTACAGAAACGTGGGGTAGCGATGGGCTCCCCATGCGGAGCAGGTGTGGCAAACTATGTAATGGGGTACTGGGAAGCGAACATCTTAGCCGACCTTCCTGGTATTATGGCCCCTGTCACTTTCTACACCCGTTTCCTTGACGACATGTTCCTCCTCTTTAGGGGGTCAGAAATAGAAGCGAAAATCTTGGTGGATAATATCAGTAATTCCACTGAGTTCCTGAAGTTTACTTTTAAATTTTCTACTATTGAGATGGACTATTTAGACGTCAAACTTACGAAGGACACTTGTCATCAGTGCTTCAAGTCCACTGTCTTCAGGAAAGCCACATATTGCAACTCTTTCCTGCACTTCACCAGCTTCCACCCTCACAAACAAAAAAGATCTATAGTGAAGGGACAGCTGGTGAGGGCAGGAAGAATATGTAGCACTTTAGTGGATTTTGTTAAGGAATGCTCCTTTCTGAAGGAAATGTTCACTAACCGGGGTTATCCTGAGAAAATGGTTTGTGAACTTATTGAGGAAGTTACACTTAAAAGATCTAGAGGCTTTTACACCCCTTTACTGACTAAACAGAAGGTTTCTTCCAGTGCAGTTAGTAGTCTTACAGATGATGTGCCTACAAGTGAGATCATGGGTAATAATGAAGACCATAGGGGGTCAGACACAGATTTATCTTTGAGCTTTGTTACTATTTTTAGTACTAACTCAGAAGCAATTTTGGACATCATCCGTAAAAATTGGAGGTTGATATCTTCAAATTCATTACTAGCAGGAAAACTAGGAGGTGAACCTAGATTTATTTTTAAACGATCTAAAAACTTGAAAGAACTACTACAAAGGGATGTTCAACAACACAGTTTTTATAAAAGGAAAGGAATGTCCAGATGTGTATTCTGTAACTTCTGTAACAATGTTCGAACAGGGGAGGCATTCCATGTCAGGGACAGGAAGTTTGTCATCAGGCATGCACTCAATTGTGAGAGCAAATCAGTCATATACATCGCCATGTGCAACTGTTGCTCGGTGTTCTACATCGGGAAAACTGACAGGCGACTCCGAGATAGGATGTATGAGCACCTGTATGCAATTAGGACATGTAAAGATGACAACGCACTGGCCAAACATATTGCATTGTACCCAGGACATAGTTTTAGCTTCATGGCTATAGACCACGTACCCTTAAAAATCAGGGGGGGCCCTGTATCTTTAATATTAGAAAACTGTGAGCTGGACTGGCAGTTGCGTTTGGATGCTTTCTGTCTTCCTGGCCTTAACACTAACTGCAATATTGCCCCAGTACTTAAATTAAAAAGTTACTTCAGGTAAAACCTGCTAGTTACTATACAGCCATCCATGACTATAGGTTCGACTTGGGTACCAGCCAGCATCTACTTGTCGACTTGGCAGTTTTGTGTGTTTTGTAACACCTTGAATTCACATACTGGGTTTAGCTAGCTGATTTGACTTTCGACCACTCAGGGTTTGGCTCAACCTAATAGTTAGGTTTTTTACATTAGTTCTAGTTGTACCATTAGGAAGACACAATTGATATTTACGTGTAGAACCTTTTAGGACGAACGTACTTTCGCAGGGCAATGGATAGCTTTTACTTAGTCCTGCATGGCTATAACACAAATAAAATGATTTAAATCAAGCCTGTATTGAGCAAACATGGGCTGTACATACACTTTATATATGGTATACTGTTTTCAATGTTCCCCATGAGCACTTGAATACATTTTCGATAGATTTATTTACACATTCTGCATGGTAGTATGTTGTAAATAGTAATGATAATTGTTTACTGTCATCCACATTATAGTTAAGTCGTTGAGATTTTATTTATATAAGTGAATTTATCTCTTGTTGTTGTTTGTTTTTAAAAATGATTTTAAATGTTAGATGTTTTTAAATATCAAACACTTTGTATGTGTTTTCAAACACAACTTATCGGTAACAGGAAACAGGAATATGTCATTTCCTGATTCAGTATTTTTAAATGGAGTGTTTTTGGTTTAACTTGTTTCTCTGAAGAAGCTGCAGTGGTCTGTGGCGAAAACGCTCTTTTGGTTTGTTCTAAATAAAAGCGTTAAGAAGCTTCCTGACTCGGTGGCGTTCCTGTCTGCAAACAAGGTTCCTCGTTGTGTACTTTTTGGTTTGACTGGTTTGAAATTAGTCTTGGTTGTTTCTTTTTTATATTGTCCCCATACTCCATGTATACCCCTCCAGTTCACTTATTGAACATCCAACCCAGGCTCTCCTTGATGCATAATTTCATTACTCATCATTGCTCCCCCCACCCCAATCTCCACATACATAACAGCCAACCCTTCTGTGGTGAATTAAGGTAATATTAATAGTTATAACAGCAGAGCTGCATGTGTTTTGTGTACACTTCAATTCCTTTTTTGATTGCATCTGTGTCACAAAGAATGTTCATAGATGTTTATATATATGGCTATAGATGTAACTGTAGATATATATATATATATATATATATATATATATATATATATATATATATATATATATATATATATATATATATATATATATATATATATATATATATATATATATATATATATATATATATATATATATGTTCATAGGTTTATACTAGGCTATCTGCCCTAGGTCATTTATGAGCCTAGCCGAAAATGTGTTTGGCTCTCTCCACCCTTATAATTTAACTTCTAGAGTCCCTGTCCAGTAGTGCCACTGGAGTGATCCCAGGTGTAAACTTATGGTTTCCTATCCACTCATCAAGATTTCTCTTGAAGAGGGCCAGCGAGGGGCTTTGTCTTACATGAATTGGGATTTTATTCCAGAGTGTGGGAAGCCTTTGGGATATGAATCTATCCCTTCAGCATGTCCTATTTATTTCTGTGCTGAGGTTTAAGTCCGAGGAGCGTGTGGCTTTAATGGATTTGCTTTTTTTAAGGTGGAGCATGTCCATTAATTCTGGGTTGGACATGGCCTTGTAAATCAGGCAGAGGTCACCTCTGAGCAGGCGGTAAGCAACTGAGTAGAGCTGTAGTTTCTTTAGCCTAGTTGCATAGGGCAACTGCTTGAGGCCCATGATCCTTTTGGTAAGGAACTTTTGGGGTCTCTCCAGCTGCTGCAGGTGCCGGGTAAGGTACATCCCAAATGGGGCATTGTACTCAATTATGGGTCTGATGAGTGATGAGTATAGGGGCACAATGACCTCTCTAGATGAGAACCCTTTAGTTATAAGATGGGCAATATAGAAGGATTTTCTGACTATTTTGGCAATGTGATTGTCAAAGGAGAGGTTACTATCAACCTGGGTCCCCAGATCCCTAATTACTTCTGTACTTAGTGGGTTACCGCCTATGTGGTAATTAGTGGGCACCTTGTTTTTCCCAAAGGGGATGACTATGCATTTTTTGGCATTAAGCTTGAGGCCATGGCTCTTACACCAGGCAACTGTCTCCGTAAGACCCTTTTGGAGAATGCTTGTCGGCCGGGGAGACTATTATGGCTCCTAGTTTGCAATCATCAGTGAACTTGGTAAGCCACAGTCCTTTTGTGCTGGCCTGTACTTCAGAGAAGTATATACCGAACAAGAGGGGCCCCAGGACTGAGCCCTGTGGGACTCCACTTGTAACAGGTTTGGAGTCGGACATGGCACTTCCAACCCTGATCACATGTGTTCTATCCATAAGCCAGTTTGCAACCCATCTTGTGACGTATGGGTTGATGTTTAAGCTGGTTAGTTTGTTTATGATTCCAGAGTGAGGTATTGTGTCAAAAGCCTTAACGAGGTCCAGATAGGCAGTGTGGACTGCCTTACCCTCATCTATGGCTTTGGTGACTGTTTCAAAAAAGTCAACCAGGTTTAGGAGGCAGGATCTGCCTTTAACAAAACCGAACTGTGTGGGGTCCAGTGTCTGGAGGTTCCCGATGTCTTTGTTTATGAGATCCATAATGATACGCTCCATAGCCTTGCAAATTAGGCTAGTCAGACTTATGGGGCGATAGTTCCCAGGATCCATTGTGGGGGCCATCCTTGTGGAGAGGGATCACTGTTGCTGTATGCCATTCCTTGGGTACATAACCTGTTTTAAGGCTGAGTTGGAATAGTGAATTTAAGTGGTGGTTTAGTTCTTCCTGAAGTTCATGCAGGACACAGCCTGGTATTCCGTCAGGTCCCATAGACGCTGTGTTTTTAGCTTTGGAGAGGGCTGCTTTTACCTGTGTGTTTGAGATATCTGGGGGACTACATTCATCTGGGATAGACACAGGCCCTTTTGGGAGGAAGGGGGGGGGGTAAAATTTGCACTGAACCTGTCAGCCAGAATGTTGGCAATGTCCGTCAGTTACGTGTATTTTGTGCCATTTTGTACTAGCTCTGAGCAGATCTGGGTGTTTCCTCCCAGGTTCCTGACGTAACTGAAGAATGCCTTGTGATTATCTTTGGAGTCTTTTGCAATTTTTCTTTCAAAGTTTGCCTTTGAGGCTTTTATGGTGGAGTGACGTTTCTTGCTAATACTGATCAGGGATGCCTTCCCTTTTAGGGTTTTGGCCCTGTCATGTAGTAGTCTCCTCCTTTTGTTGTATAGCTTGTTTATGGCTGGGGTCCACCAGACTGGCCTCCTATTTTTGGAGGAGTGAGCCTTGGTTTTACTTGGGATGGCACAATCCATGCATTCCTGTAGGTGCATATAGAGTGCGTTCATATAGGATTCTGCAGTTTGGGTAACATTTCCTAATTTCTCAGGGGCTTTGAAGTTTCCTACTTCTGTCTTGAGGAGAGTGAAGTTTGTTTTTGAGAGATTTTTCACTGTGGTTTCCTTGGCTGGGGGTGGGGTTGGGATGTGGATGTCTATTGTGATCAGTTTGTGGTCCGATCTCACCAACGAGGGATTTATCTCCGGTGTGGAACATTGATCCCCTATGTTTGTAATGACTAGGTCTAATGTATCTTCCCCTCTTGTATGGACAGTGACTAGTTGTTCCATAGTGTTTGAGTTGATGAATTCTAGAAACCATTGGGCAAATGAGTTTGGACTCGAGTAGTTTACCCAGTGAATGTTTGGGTAGTTGAAGTCCCCCAATATTATAGTGTTTGGTAGGATCTTCCATATTCTCTAGTGTTCTCAGGAAGGCCACATGTGGGTCTTGAGACAGAGAGGGTGATCTATAGCAGGCTATGACTTGGAAGGCAGTTTTGCCCACTGTTAGTTGCACATGAATTGTTTCCGATGTTTCATGCAATGCCACTAATCTGGAGATGTGGGTGTCCTTGATGAAGATGGATACACCCCCTCCCTTGGTGCTTTTGTCTGAGTTTTGTGGCCAAAAAGTATGATATAAGTTGAATCCTGGTAATGCTGGGGTGCTCCCAGGAGCCTTGAACCAGGTTTCTGTCAATGCACAGATATCGATTTGCTCCATACTGAGGAGTGCCTCGAGTGCATGCATCTTTAGGTTTAGAGTTCTGGCATTGAGTAGCATTACCCTTAGTTTTTTATTCTTTGTATTGTCTAAGGAGGTGGGTTTGTCTTTTCAGCCTTGCCTATAAAAGGCACTATGGGAGTGGCAAGAGCCTTGGCCAGTATTCGAAAGCCCAGGGGTGATAGGTGCAAGCCATTCCTGGCGAAGCAATGTGGCTTGTCTAGCATGTCGTCCCAGGCTGACAGACACTGGATCCCCTTTGAATGACACCAGTAGCTTAGCCAATTGTTGAAGTCAATCATTTTGTCTCTATACTGTGGCATAATTCTAGGTGAGGGCAGGATGCTACTCAGGGTCAGGGTCATACCGGCCTGGGCTACATGATCAGAGAGCTCCTCTATGTCTCTTTTCATGTAGTCCAGGGAGGTACATCTCAAGTCATTTACACCAGCATGGACAATGACAGAGTCATATTTGTATTTGCTGTGTAGTGACCTGAGTGCTTGAGTTATGTGGCGGATCCTGGCACCCGACAGGCAACTTATAGTGACCTCCTCCTTGTTCAGTCTGGTGAGTGGGACGTCAGTATGCCTGATGATAGTCACCTATTACTAGTGTATTAGGGGTGTCGTTTGGCCTTAAGGGCTGGGACTGTGTGGCACACTGTCTATGTGGGGTATGTGTATGGTTAATGTTGGGTAGTGAGTGCTTGTGTGTCTGCTTAGGAGGTCTCTGCTGCTTTGGCAAGTTTTTATTTAGAACCTCCGAATATGTCTTTGTGGATTTATGTGTCATGTTTTCAGGTGTGATTAGTCTATGCGTGACTGGTTTTGGGGTGCTTGTGTTTACCTTCTCCTCCTGACTGGCGGTACCAGTCTTGGGTTGAGAGAGCTTAGCCTCCAGTTTGGCTGTATAGTTGCATCTCTCGCATACATTAGAGGTTGATGGTGGGAGGATGGGGTTGTCTGTATACATGAGGCAATTGTAACATTGCCTCAGGATTCCCAGGTTCACCAGCTGGACTGGAGAGTATGACTGAAACTGCTCTTTGGACATGCCTGGAGAGTTCTAAATATTGGTTAATGGGAGAATCCGGAGCCTATTACTACTGTTTTGTACGAGGGGTGAGTTGAGTGCTAGTAGTTAATTTGCATTTACTGTGAAGCTAGGGCAAGTGCTGGACTGTAAGAGGAAAGTAGAGAGCTTTCCTGGAGAGTTTGAGTAGTTCCAAAGGTTTACTGAGAAGCTTGAGTAAGCGTTGGACTGTAAAAGGAAAGTAAAGTGCTTTCCTTGAGAGTTTAAGTAGATCTAAGGAAAAATTTGAAGAGCAGACTTTGTGGAGCTGGGAAAAGTTTAAAACTGTTAAAACTACGCTGCACTACGTTGCACGATGTTGCGCTATGCACAAAATCACGCAAATCCGCGCAAAAGTGGGTTTTAAGACAGATAACTTGAAAGAGCTTGGAATTAGCCCAAAACGGCCAATAATCTACTAGTTTCTGGACTGAGACCACTCCTCCAGGGACAGATAGGCTGCTCAAAGCTCCCCACTCTCACTGGTGAACAGAGAAGCTTCCTCCTATCCAAGTAAGGATATGGGCAACACAGGAACTTATACCAAAGCCCAGAATTCAGCAATACCTGAAATCTGGACTAATCACATCTGAAAAGGCGGGAAACAAGGATATTTTTTTATTTTTTTTGTGTTTTTTTGCAGAAAGAGTAGCAGAAATTAACAGGATATCAATATATATATATATATATATATATATATATATATATATATATATATATATATATATATATATAGATATATATATTTATATTTATGTGCAGATATCACTGACATGCATATATATAAATATATATATATATATATATATATATATATATATATATATAGTATTCATTTGTAACAGTTATACACATGTAGACCTGTATATGTTGATTCACAGACTACAGTACATTACAATGTACTGTACACATGCACAAAGTGACTGTCCCATTTGTGGTCAGTACTGTGGAATGCCTATAGTATAAGGTGTAGTCAAAAGACCATGAAACATGTATACAGCTCAGATGGCTTAGTGGTAAGTCCCATGACTATGGTGTGCATGGTCCAGGGTTCAACACCTGTGATACTTTAAAAATGTGTTTTACTCCAGAATAAGGCTCATTTAAGCAGTTGTAAGCATGTTTGAAAGTGTTTGTGCGACATTAAAGCAGCAGTTAAACACAGTTAAACAAACTTTAAAACTTTTAACCTGTGCGCAAACATGGCCACATCTGCTAACTACTCAGGACATATACATTTTAGTGAAGTAACATCTCACTATGTACTTACATAACATTACATTCTCTGTTGACTTTACTCTCCAGCACACATGGGTTTATATGGGTGTTTCAAATGTTTGCTATACTGAAGTATATTACCTAGATATGCAACCTGTGGTTAAGGTATACTTTTTAACATGAAAACCTTCCCTGACTTTACTGGGATTTGAACCAGGAATGCACAGATACTATGCAAATGCTGTAACCATTACACTATTGACATTAACATTGCTTTGGTCTATTTCCTATTTAGATGATTTCTATGTGTAAGCTAAGCTAAGCAAAGGGCAGAGGCGCCCAAACCCACTGAGCTTCACTTAGTCTTGAAATAAAAACATAAATGAAATGAGAGACTAAAAATTTAATTCTTAACTACATTAGGCATAGCCCCTCACTGACACACTTCATGATAAACCTTGATGTGTGAAAGGGTAACAGAATATACACCCCTGGGATCATGTGTCCCAGAACCATACAGCCAGGGGGTGGGGGAGCCGCTCCAGTTTTATAGCTGCAAGACCTGTTGGGGAAATTGAATGGTGTTGATTTATCACATTAACATGCCCTCTTTAGATCACTATGTGCCCCTATCACCCTCCGCCACCCCAGTCTTCAACAGCTTCTGGCAACTCTGCCTGGAATCACTTCATTGGCTATGCCTGACAGAGGCTCAGTTATTTCATCAGTGGTGCGGAGAAAGCCAACACACTGTAGCTATGCTTCTAAATGCCCTTGGGCAGATAGCCTACTTCCTATCTGTGAACCTCTAAAGTGCAGGCCATCACAGCTATAATATGTGAATAAACAGACATTCAGATCACAATATACAGTGAGAAACCACCATGTAGTCAGAAAACAGTTAAGTACAGCATGAACATACAGAACACTGATACTTAATCACTCCAAAAGCCTATCTTGGAAGCTAGAAGACTTGTATAAGTTTAAGGCTTTCTATTGCTTACCGTAGGTTACCTACAGGAAAGATGAGAAACAAGCACAGATGGGAAACATGCATGCAACAATACCATACCGGCTTATGTGTCAGCCTTAGGCTTTGGAATACTGGCCAAGGCTATTGGCGCCCCCATGGTGCCTATTTTAGGCAAGTCTCAAAGGTGAATCCCATCTCCATGAACAGCACAATAGCGAAATCAATGAGGGTTATGCTACTCAACGTCAGGGGTTGTAATCACAACATGCATGCCCTCACAGCACTCCTCCTTATGGACAATGTCAACATCTGTGCAGTAACTGAGACCTGTTTTAAAGCTTCTGAGAGCACACCAGCAATACTGGACTACAATCCATACCACACATTTCGGCCACAGAACATGGACTGACACAGACATAGAGGGGGGTGTATCCATATTCATCAGGGATACCTACACCTCCAGGTTAGTGTGGCTGCATGATACCTCTGAGATCATCCATGTGCAGCTAACATCAGCCACAACTGCAATGCAAACTGTTGCCTGCTACAGATCACCCTCCATGACCTAGGACCACCACTCCACCTATCTGGAGACAGTGGAAAACATGACAGTCCTACTGAACACCCTGGTATTGGTCGATTTCAACTACCCTGCAATTAACTGGGAAACTTACTGGAGTACTCACTTCCAGGCCCAGCGCTTCCTGGAATTTATCATCTCATATGCCCTGTGTCAGATGGTAAACTCCCTAACGAGAGGTGGAAACATACTAGAAATGGTAATCACCAACATGGGCGACAGGTGCACCACAGCAGAGGTAAACCGGTCACTGGTTATATCTCACCATGGACTATTCACTGATGATTTCCACACCCAACCATCTCCCCCACCCAAGGAAACCACAGCGAATACCTTTCCTACAGCTAAATTCATACTACTAAAGACAGAGGTGGGAGGTTTCACAGCCCCCACGCTAAGAGAAAACACTGCTCAAGATACAGAAAGATTTACAAATGCACTCTATAAGCACCTACAAGGAAGTATGGATCATGCCATCACTGGTAAACCAAGACTTGCTCCTCCTAGAGAAGGACACCAGTCTGGTTGACCCCTGCAATAAACAGGCTATACAACAGAAGTAGGACAGTAGTCCAGAAAAACAGCAAAACCCAGGAAGGGCAGACATCCATGACCAGTATTAGTAATAAACATAGGTCCCTCATGAAATCATCCAAGGCTAACATTAACAGGAAAATAGGCAGGGATTCAAAAGATAACCACAAAGCCTTCTTTGGCTATGTCAAGGATCTAAGTGGTAGCACACAGATTTGCACTGTGCCAGTGCAATATAGCACAAAATATACTGACCCTACTGATATCGCCAACATCATTGTAGATATATTAATTGCAAATTTCACCCCCTAAAGAGCCCACAACAATACATGGAAAGTACAGTATCCCAGACATCAGAGACACACAGGTGTAAATGGCCCTCAGATGGCAAAACGCAGTGTCAGTGGAGGCAGATGGTGTCTCAGACTGCATCTTGCAAACACTACAAGACAAACTAACTCCCCACCTAATTAAGCTTTTCAACCTCAGCCTCTACACAGGCTACATGCCCATACAATGGTGCATAGCAACAATTATTCCACTCCACCAAGGTGGAAACACAACTGACCATGGTTACTACCACCCCATAAGCCTGACTAGCCTGGTCTGCAAAGCTATGGAGCGCATCCTCATGGCACTCATTGACAGACATTGGTAACCTCCAAACACTTGATCCAAACCAGGTCAGCTTGGTTGAGTGCAGATAATGCTTACTGAACCTGTTTGACATCTTACAGTCACCAAGATGTTAGATGAGGGGAGAGGTGGTTCACAAATACTACCTGGACATCACCAAGGCTTTTGACATGATTCCCCACTCAGGTATTATTTGATAACCTCACCTGCCTGTACATAAACCCATACATCATAGGATGGGTTGCCAGCAGGCTTACACACAGAACCCACATGGTAAGACTAGCAGCCTCCAGGTCCAACTCTTAACCAGTCACAACTAGTATCCCACAGGACTCAGTCCTGGGACTCCTACTGTTTGGCATATAATTCTCAGAGGTACAGGCAAACACAGGTGGACTACGGCAGACCATGTTTGGTAATGACTGCAAACTAGGAGCCATAATTGACAGCCCAGATGACACAGACATCCTTCAAGGGGCCTCACAGAGATTGACACAGGGTGTCAAGGTCATGGACTCCAGCTAAGTGCCACAAACTGCATGGTCATTCCATTTTGGAAAAACTAAACACCCACATATTAACACATAAGTGGCAGCCACTTTAATACAGATGAGGTAATAAGGTATCTGGGGACTAAGGTAGATAGTGATCTCTCCTTTGACAATCATATCTCCAAAGTAGTTAGGACATCCTTCTGTGTAGCCCATCTGATTACTAAAGGCTTCGCATCTAGACATACTGAGGTTATAGTGCCCCTTTACTCATCACTCATTAGTCCCATCATAGAGTATAATAACCCATTTGGGAAGTACCTCAGAAGACACTTCTGGTAGCTGGAAGGTCCACGAACATACCTCGCCAAGAGGATTACTGGCCTCAAACATATGTCCTATACAGCCAGACTGAATAAACTCCTGCTTTACTCAGTGGCAACTCGTTTACTCAGAGATGATCTCTGCTGACCAACAAAGCCATGTCCAACTCAGGCTTAATGGATATGCCCCACCTATGGGAATCCATGTCACAGTGAGCCACACGCTGTAGTGAGCTAAACCTTGCCACAACAATAACTAGAAGATGCTGGAGGGACAGATTCCTGTCACAGAAACTCCCCATGCTTTGGATATACCTCCATAATTACATTATACAGAGCCTCTCACTAACACTCTTCAAGAAAAACCTTGAAGAGTGGGTGGGGAACAGTAGTTACACCCCAGGGATGCTGCCATTGGCTCTGCTCCACAGAGGGACAGTTAATCAGTGGGTTGGCAAAATCTGACACATTATGGCTAGGCTTATGAATGCCTTCAGGCAGTTAGCCAAGTACCTACCTATGAACCTATGAACCTATACATACAGTATCAGCACATGCTGATAGCTTAATTTACTGTTCAGGTGTTGACTTACCTTGTGCCAATAGCAGTTGTGTGTGCAATAGTTGAGGGCTGCCTCTGTTACATGCACACAGTAGACTGCCTATACATGACATTTTACAGGTAGTCTTGTGTGTGCGCCATCCATTTTTACTGTTTGTGCAGGTGAAGAAAGGTGTCAGTCCCTAGGTACCTACACTGTCAGTGTGTGTGCCTTATGTTCCATCCTTGCCAAGGCATGGGCATACTAGGCACACCTCCATCTGCCTACTGGAGCTGACTCAGGGTGTTCATAGCCTGAGTACCTCTGTGCCTGTGGGGCCCTTGGCAATGGTGGTGGGCTGTGAGGGCCTTCACCATTCTGTCCCTGCTGCAGCTGTTTCCACAGGATCATATTGTGTAGCATGGCACATACTATGAAGATGTGGGCACACGTGTCTTTAGAGTACTGCAAGGCTCCACCAGATATGTCCAACCAATGGAACTGTGATTTTAAGCATCCCAAACACACTCTATGATGATTCTGGTTTGTGCGTGTGCCTCATTATGCCATTCTTGCATGGGTGTGTGTGCATTTCTGATGGGAGTCATCATCTACGATTCCAGTGCAGAGCCAGCATCCCCCCTCCAGGTGGCCATATGGGATGTCCCCCTCGGCAAATACACGATACAGCTGTGAGTCATGGCAGATGTGGGAGTTATGATAGCTTCCAGGGCTGCCAGCACACACAGCAATGATAATGCCCTGGGCATTGCACACAACCTGGCAGTTGATGGAGGGGTATCCCTTGCAGTTTATGTAGCGCCTACCCTGCTCATCGGGTGGTGACTTGATGTGTATGTGCGTGCAGTCTATTGCACCCAGTACCTCCAGGTATTCTGCCACATGGTGGAAGAGATGCATATTGCTGGCCAACTCCACCTGCGTTCGGGGGAAGTATATGTGCTCATTGGCATGTGGTAACATGGCATCCAGGAACTGTTGAAGTACCCTGGATGCTGATGCCTGTGAGATCCCCATGATATCCCCAGTTTGCCTTTGAAAGGTACCTGTAGCTATTATTCTTAGGCTTACACATACCTTCATATCCACTGAGATGGGTTCCACTCTGTTTGTTCTGGCTCTGAGGCATGTCCGGCACAGCTCCACAAGTTGCTGTAGGGTGTCCCTGTCCACCCTGTAATGCTCTACTATCTCCAGATCATGTAGCCTCTGGTAGGTTACCCTGGGTCTGAACACTCTTCTCCTCCTCTGGTGCCTGGGGTGGTTGTGAGCATCATCCTCCACACCACCTTTAGTCTCCAACACATGCTGGTGGATCAAAGCTATGGCAGCCCCTAACATGTACATATTAAAAGTTCCCTGTCTGTATACACCAATGGTGCAGAGTGTATGGGAATACACAAGTGTGTGTGAGGTGCTTTCACACTTTATACAATTGATCTATGGATGCTGCTGATTTCATTGGGTGTGTATGAGCAATTCCAGCTGCAGGGTATCTTAATTATGGGTTTTACAGTGAGTACTGAAAGTGTGGGGCCTTTAGTGTGGAGTTATGCTTGCCTGTCTTGATTAATCTGTTGCCCTTTAATTCACTTTTATACCAGGATCCCCTCCCATTATCAGGCTTGCCTCCACCTACTGTCTTTCTTGTTTTGTCCTTTCCCTACACAGTCATGTGTTGCAAAATGTGTCTTGTAGCTGATATAATGCAAATCTGCTTTGTTCTGCTGTGACACTTTACTGTTTTCTTTGCAGTACAGACGCTCCCCTTTCCTGTTCTGCAGGTAGCTGCTTCCAGCTTTTTTAGCTGTTGTCAATGGCCACTGTAGGTTCCTAGGTGTTAATTAGTCATTTGTACTTCAATTTCCCTGCTGCAGCATTTCCTTATTTTTTTCCTATATCCTTCCTATTTCAGCTCCGGTGCGTGCCGTGCATACCTGTTTACTGAGTTTAAGTGTGTTTTAATCTCCGTTCACATGCATACTCGGTTACCTTGTGTGCTCTCATCTAAGCAAAGCTATAGCCAGTTCAACACACCCCTTTCCTTCAGCTTTGCTTAGCTATGGGAACACCGGATTAGCAATGCTCCAATCTGCTTACAGCAAAGGTGACACACCCCATTCTTGATGTCATTTTTATCTTAAGGGCACACCTTGGTGTTATAATGCTACGCTGTGAGGTGCATCCTTACACCAGTGAGGAATCTGTGATTCACTATTACTCCTATTATTTGCATGGTATTGCCTACTAATTTCTAGCTACTGCACAAAACACTGTCACAGCCCCTTAGCAACTCTTGCACCATGGTGTGGTGTAACATGCCTGCCATTGACTATTATGGGGAAATCATATGTGTTACATTGCAGTTTTATTCTATATTTTTCTATTTTCCTTGCAATTCTGTTTGCGCGCGGCTGCCCTGCACTTAAACTTTGCAATAGTGCAAAAAATAAAATGAAATGTTCTTTTTATATTTTGTACATGTTTTTTATGCCAATGGCTATATATTTAGCCATTGGCATATATTAACAATATAATACATGTGTTTGGCCGGCGGTCATGGCTCCGATTTTATGTTTGCAAAAATGTAAACCATTTTTTACAGTTTACATTTCTGCATGCTTACACTATGCCTGCACCACTTCCTGGATCGCTAAATACCTTCATTTGCATGCTACACTACACAAATGGGGTAATTAGTATACAGGTGCCAGGAGCTGTGCGGGCATAGCGTACACAGGTAGTGCACATGGAAATAGCTCATACCTGGATCGCTCGCCAACCATATTTAGTGTTGGAATGCCAGTGCTATGCCTGCACCTGGCGCCAGCTTCATGAATCCTGGGATAGGTTTATAAATATGTTTTAGGGATATTGAATATATTCTGCACAACATTTTACAAACAAAGGATGAAGAACAACTGAACCATGTGGGTTATTTCTATGAAGATTATTAATAATGTTTTCAATATCCAAGGTTGGAAAAGGTTTAAAATAAAAGAGTGGGGACAACTTAGGATTGGTATTGGATTGGAGTTAAATGCATTAACAGAATAGAAGGTAATAATGAAGAAGGGGTCATCTACACAGTCTTAGGGTACTCCTAATGGGAGTGACAGAGAAAAAAAAACATTTTACAGACTTCAGTTCACCAACTGGATCACTCAAAAACTACTGTAAAGTGTATGGAGGGAGGTCACAGCTGAGAAGACAATATAGCAGAATATTGTGGTCCACCATGTTAAATGCTTTGGGTAGCTCTAGAAATATGACTCCAGTATAACAGAATTCTCTTTTTTATTATGACTGCTTGCTTTATTAATAAATCTGGAATTATTTGAAAAGATGAATGCTCTTTGTTCTACAAATAGTGCAATATATACTGATTTGAACTGTCTGTAAAATAATATGCTGAACTGCTATAAGTTATATAAATATAGCCGACACAGACATTAGAGGACAACGATCATGGGGTATCTTCCTCTTCGTCTTACTGAAGAGTTAAAGAGGTAAAAACATGCAGGTAATAACAACTTAAGGGTGGTAACAGTCTCACTGTTCCTTGTGATAAGGAATATAAAGAAGTGATCTCATGTGGCTTAAATAACAAATGACAATAGTTTTACTACATGTCAAACAAAATCCTGTTTTCTATCACTAGAAAATGGGGAATCACTGTAGTTTATTAGGGAGTCACATATTACATGCATTAAGTAGTGCCCTCTGGCAAAGATACTTCCTTCCCCTTCTAAATTGTTTATCACAAACTTGACATTTATGCTTGTAGTGAGTTTCCCTTTCAGCATTTCTTTTGTTTTCCTTTATTGTTTTGTTTTGCTGCTGTACTTGCCAACCATCAAGCCTCTCTTTGATCAGACACTATATTGTCCCGGACAGCCTATCATCCATGCAGCCAAGAGGGTACTATAGACTCTTGATGGCATCCCAACAATGAGACCATTTTCCTTTTTGGCCTAACCCCACCCCATTTGTATCACTAAATATGATGTCTATTCTCTTCTGTCCATGCATGCATAGTCTTCCCAATGTGCTAACAAGGGCTATCATAATTGGTTTAGGTGGCCACACCCATATCATTCATCATTCCTTATTATGATGAGTCTTCAACTCCATTAGAGTAATAGCATCAGCTAGTTGGGAATTATTCCCTCCCCAGGAGTGTGCATGCCTAATCCTCTCTTCCTGTGGCATTAAGTGCCCAAGCCGCTAGTCAAACTCAGGTTGCCTGGGCTAGACTCAGAATTATGACATTTTCTTCCACCAGTGCAGGCACTCTGCTCGGCATTTCTTGAATTTCCCAAGGTTCTGTGTACTACACTATACATTTAGTCTACTGCATATGAATGAGGTAAAATAACTTTAGTATCTGATAACTCTTGCAGGGAGATCTCCTATATGCAAAGCTGATGAACCTATATCAACTAACACATTTAGAGACCAAGTGACATTAAAATGGAACTTGAGCAAGCAGCCAGGAAACTGGTCTTATTTTCCTGGAGGAAAGATGCATGTCCACAGGAATGTTAGGAATGCATATGCCTACCAAACACCATAATTGGTCTCAACGTTTTGAGCAACAGCTCTGCGTAATGGAGGTAAGAGTTAGATGCATTCCCTACATATACTCACAGATGTGCAGATCAAACCACAGTTTCTACTAAGCTTGAAAGAGAGTATATCAGGAGGCATAACACAAATTTGGAGCTAAAATATTAATGCACATTATTTTATGACAGTTTTAACTGATGAGCTTTACCTTTTTAAATGCATTTTCAGTTCCTTTGTAGAGCTTTGTTTGCTATGTTAATCCATTAGGGTATAGCTTTGTTGTACCTGGCATTTCCAGATTTGTATAGCTCTTGTTTCACAAGGATTTACCTACTTAACATAATTTGATGTATAATTCAGGCAAACCATATGCACTCACAGCAATTACTTATACACAGTGCATATTTCATGTTACATAACTCTTGTAACAGTTCTTTTGTGCTTTGTGAACTAAGTGGTGAATATGAAGTAGCAAAAGAAAAGCATCACATTCACAGGAACAGGGGCTACATTCTTGGCTAGGCTTGTAAGGGCCTCAGGGCCAATAACCTAGTAACTTCCTATGATCCTATGACTATAGCTCTAATGAGCAAATAGTGCATAGCGTAAATGTGATTTGCTATACCTGTGAAGTGAACAAACATATTTGGCTTATTTCTTTGAGTAAATTTCAGTGGTGTTCAGCAAAGAAAGGTGAGACTAGAACTATCATCATTTAGATAGACTTTTGCTTACCTAAGCACTATATTGTACCTCAGATAATAACTCAGGGTCCAAACCTCTTTGTCATCAATGCAAAAAGATATGTAAATCATAATATAAAGCAATAGGTGTACCATTCTGGGAAATCTTACAGACTCAGTTAAACTAACAGGCATAAATATTGTGGTTAACTGTGCATATGCAGACTCTGCAAAAATGCTACAAGCAGAAAGGAATGAGATGTATAATCTCATCTAGCAGAGAAATAAAACCGAGAACTTCACAGTGGTTTCCCTGGCAACTTCACTCCCTTCTTCACTTCAAGGTGTTTGCAAGACACACACGCACACACACATGCACACACGCACACATGCACACAAGCGCACACACACAGCATTTGAATATGCAATCAACACTGTATTGTAACCCACAAATTAAAAGCCAAGTGATCTTCTAACTACATAAACCATGTAAAACAATGGTAGGCACTTACTACCTCTATGACAGAGTACCAAGCAGACATGTCTTCTATCCCTCCTACTATGTCAAGCTCGTGCTCGTGAAGGACCGCCAGCAGCATAAATATCACAATATATTACAGAGTAGAAATGAAAGGTGTGCTGCATGTACCCAAGCAGCACCTTGCAAGAAAATAGACATCCAGTTTTATTGTTTTTCTTTGAAATTTCTAAACCTTCTTACAAGATTAGTTATTTAGAATCCCGATGTGTGTGTATTTCATACGGAAAATTTAAGTGAGTAACATACACTGAAGTGTAAGTTTCAAAAAGAGTAATGACAAGTGAGATCTTATGTATGTAATTGACATTAGGTATGTAAGATCTCATTGCATTAGCCGGCACATTCTATCTCTTTGCAGCAGCCCAAACATAAATATCTTCTTCAATACAACATTTGGCAAGCTCACAAGAAATATGCAGTGATATACACATAACTATACTGAACTTCTAAAGTGCTCTTCTGGCTTGAGTTGCATTTCTGATTTTATTTTTGTGTTACAATTTATATATGTTTATTGTGGTATTGGGTTGCAGTTTCGATGCGTATATGAGAATGCTTCTAATCATTTGCACTTATTTATATAGTACCATTCCAGATGCAGTCTGTCTTGACCATTTTGGAAGTATGCTAATACATTTCTTGGAAGTAAGCCAGGATATTTCTTGGAAGTACGCCAACATGTTTTGAGAAATAGATGTAGTGGGAAAAATGATAGCCTTTCATGCAGGCTTTTACAGACAGTTTTCAGTCTTTCATATATTTCCTTTAGACAGAGGTTCAGTGCTGTTCATGTCAACTGTTTAATTAATCATAGCTTTGTTATTTAAACTGCTGCAGCAAGTATAAAGTGGTAATCTAATTTAGAAACATGTAACTAAAAATGACCTTGTCATTAAGAATTAATTGGATGCAGGCTGTGCTTTCAGTTGTTGCAAAGAAGTTAAAAGGAATCAACCTGTATAAGCTCTGGAAACAAAGAAAATAATCTAGCTTCAAGAAACAGTAAATTCTTAACAGGAAAATATACATGCTGAATATGATATGCAGTCAGAAAAGAGTCCTGGTTACTATGCATTTGTGTAGACCTTAAGGCACTATGGAATTTTTTAAATTAACATGAATGTGACAGCATGATAGAACATGAGTTTAAATATGCCTTATACAAAGTCAATTAAAATAATTATTTAACTTATTATTGGTGTGTTATCAGCTATCTGAAAAACGAGAAAAAACGAATAAGGCAAGCGCATTTACCATAAGAACTTTTAATATCTTCAGCAAATGATTTTATTTATTTATTTTGAAAACTAGGCAGCACACTTCATCCATTCAGAAGTGGTACAGCTGCACAGCCTGGTCTAAATTACATTTATGAATATTGTGGTTAGACACTAAAGCACATTTTCCGACAATACTACTAAAAAATTACTAGATAGCAAGATATATTTATTGCAATAGATGGAAAAACTGAAACATTTCACTGCAACTTGTTTCACATTACATAATAAAAACATATAAATATATTCATTAGCCCTGCCCCACAAAACAAGTAGCTGTATATGATCTTTACTCTCCACTGGGTTGTGGCACAGAATGTGCACCACTCTCATGTGTGCATGGTGGGCATGTACTCAGCCTTCCTCATCACTTTTTGCTAAGCCCTTAAGACCATTTCAATGTCTAGGTCACTAATCAAGCTCAGGGTGTCTGTGTCATAATCATGGATTTCTTCCTCTAAGCTGGAAAGATAGCCTTGCTCACTTCATATTGCAGATGACAACATACAGAAAGCACATTTAGGGCACAAGCAGTATACTCGCATTATTGTACAGAGGCAGAGTGAAGTATTACACAATAACTTCTGCCTTGCTGGCCTGATGTAGTAGCCTTACACGCATGTAAATATTATGTTACCACTGCACTTTTACCATAAACTTCTGTAAATCAGCATGCGGTCAGTATTGATATCACAGCCACCCAACCACAGTGTTAAGAGCAACATTATTGCACATGCAAACTGGCCATTATCTGGGTATAACACTCCCAGAAATGCTGATGTACTCTTAGCCAGTGCATACCAGATTGTTGGGCCACAAGTAAAATTTACAGGTGTGGCCACATCTCTTACTGGCAGTGCAACACTGCATACCAATGATAGCAGTATTGCAGATACATTGTATCACAGATATTGACCCACTGATTAACTCTGCTGCTGTGTATCCTAGACTGCAGAAGTGTGCATATAGTATGTCACAGGCTCACCCACTGTGGTTCACCAAGCATTGCCATGTTGTGTTTTCACAACACAAGATTACAACATACCACACACACACACACACACACACACACACACACACACACACACACACACACACACACACACACACACACACACACACACACAAATATCCTGGAGCTTTACCCATGAGAGATCAAATCATGATTTTTGACTCACCAGTCATTGAATGATAAATTCTATAAATGTTGACTAAAAACAGAAAAAATAATTTTTTTGCTGGGGGCAAGCTTTCCCACAACTTGCATATGGGGGTGGCTCAATCCCCACACCCATCTAAGTTATATATATCAATTATGTGGTCATGTGAAGAAAGAAGCAAAGTCCCTTACACATTAATGCATTGCCAGAATGTACCACTCAACTAATTGCAGCAAAATTCCCCATGACATTATGTTTTCTCATTACAGTGCTGTGAAGAATCACTCAGCAATGAACTGTAACTTTGCCAGTACTGACTCAGCCGATCTAGTGGAAAAGCACACCAACAAACTGTACTAATGGGTGATTTATGCAATTTTACCAGTGGTGGTGCTGCGGTAGCGTTGTCCCTTCACAGTAAGACATTGTCCCATTCGATTCTCAGCTAGACCGTCTTCTGTGTGGAGACGTGTGAATGGGCGTAACTTCGTTGAAGGTTGTGCATCAGGGCCAGTAACTCAGCATGTAAAAATCTACTGACAATAATTAGCGGACCGCAGTTCTGCTGTGGTGACCCCTAACCGGGAAAAGCTGAAAGATACAACAACAACAACCAGTTGTTATAACAGAAGTTTACAGTATGTTCAGCCACACTCACCATATATGACTTGTCAAACAGTAATCTTTGCACCAGAGATGATGTTGTGAGCTGTTTGGTGGATCACCTCATTTGCAGCAGAGACAATGCTGTGAGCTGTTTGACAGATCACCTCATTTGCAGCAGAGACAATTTTGTGAGCTGTTTGGTGGCTCACCTCAGGGCAACATGCATAGATGGTGGCACTGATAAAACATAGTACTGTGCTACATATTGCAGTTTTCTGCACCCATTACAGCTTAGCATGGTGTTCTGATGTACATGACAATAGAAAAATAAGCTACTTTAACCCCCCCCATATATATATGTATGAAATACACATATTTATGTATACGTCAATAAGCTGTACCCAGTGCCATGTCAGGCACCAGCACTCAAGTGATCGCGTATCTAACTGTAACAATCTGTATGTTCATAAGTGAGAGTTTATTTCAGATATGGGGAATTGTCTGTAAGAGATACCTGCCACCTCAAGTCCTGTTTATCTTGCAATATAAATTTAGGTCCCTCAATCTTGTGTTTTTGGCATTAGCATTCTTGCAGTTATGTGGCAGATCAAGCAGGACTGGGTTGTTTAAATATTTGCATACCAGGCCTAGATCACTTTGTTAGAGTCTTTAGGTGAAGGAGAAGAGAGATAGGGCTTTTAAATTCTCCAAGTAACTAGCTCTTTCCTGAGATGTTCTGTTGAGAGGCCACTGTGGATTTTCAGGTTAGGCCAGGTGCTGGAACAGGTGCATATTGAAGGGTGCACTGTGTTTTTTATGGGCCTGCTAACAGATGAGTGATCAGGAATTATGATCCCTTTGGACTAGAAAAAGGAGATGCCCTTAGTAATCAGTATGACAAGATAGAAGGTTTTCCTGATGACAGGAGATAAATGGTGATCAAAGGAGAGTTTGTTATCCACAAACATGCTTAATTCTCTAAATACAGAGTCTGATTTAAGTGGGGGTGTTTATGTGGTAGGTGTGCATGAATTCTTTTTTCCCAAGCTGTATGATGTTACTGTTTTTGAACTTCACTTTAGACCTCATTGCTGACCCATGACAATGTCCTAGTTGTACCCCCTTGGAGGATGCAAATTAATTAAAAGGGGGGGGGGCTTGATGAGTCATCATTGACGTTTGTCAACCTAAGGCACCAGAAGGCATCAGAAAGTACATGCCAAAGAAAAGAGGTGCCACAACAGTGCATAAGGACTACAGCACTGATAGCAAGTTTCTTGAAGTGTATTGTGTCTGTGGCTCTAACAGTTAAAAGTCCCAGTAGGATAGGCAGGGATTTATGTTGCCTGATCAGTATGTAAATGATGACAGAGTTGGTATAGTGCCAAAATCCTTACAGAAATCAACACAAGCTATGTGCAGAGAGCTGCCCATATTTAGTGCTTCTGTGACTCCTTAAATGATGTCAGCTATATTTAATTGGTATTGTCTACCTCTTACAAAGCCAAATTATTTTTTTATAGGGATTCTGTTCTCTGTGTCCCTGTTTATGAGGTCTGTAGTTAAAAGTTATATTACCTTGCAAATCATGTTGGTGATGCTGGTAAATGTATAGTTGCTAAGGTCCATGCTGACGTCTCCCTTGTGGAGGGGCACTATGATAGCTGTTCCCCGGGCTTCTAATCCATATGTGGTGTACATGCTGTGATTGAGTAGTTTATGGAGGTCTGATGGTGCATGCTTCATGCTGTCAAGGAAACAGCCGAGTATGTTATTTTGTCCCAGCCAACTGGTGATTTGGTTCTAGAGAATGTTTTTAGCATCTATACAGATGTGATTACTGGAAGTTATAAACTGTATACTTTGTACTGGTAATTTCTGAGATAGCAGAGTGGAATTGATGGAGTTGAATTTATCTGCAGGGATGTTAGGCTAATCCTTGAGTGGTAGATGCTGTCAAAGACAAGTTCAGTGTTATGTTGTGTATTATTTCTGGGGTGGCTCCTTACATAATTAACAAATGCTTTGTGGTAGTCCTTTGCTGACAAAGCACATTTAATTCATAATTAGCTTTTGTAGGATTTGGCCTTACTCCTTCGTTCTTTGCTATCCGTTATGAAAAAGCTTTTAGCACACTGATAATTTATTAATTTATAAATCACAAATCCAGGCTGCTTATTTAGAGCAATAATTGTTTTCCTTTTATTTTAGAGTTTGCGGTTATGTACAACCTTGTTTCCCTTCTTTCCCCATCTCAGTTTAGTAATTGATTCCATTCATATTGAGTTCTGTTGCTTTTTGTTCAATATACAAGTTCCTCAGATAGCAAATAAGGTAACCTAGTAATCCCATCTCTCTGGGAAATTGACAGAATTTGCTATGGTTCACAAAGACAAAGGTTTTAGAGTAAGCAATAATGCAGAAATAAATATTTTCTTGGAACCATATTGTCTTCTTTATTATCTCGTTGATGTCAATGATTTCTGTGGTGCCTCTGCCCCTTGCAGAATCAGCTAATACATGTAGCATTTGTCAGTTGCTGAAATCAAGCTTGCAGAAGCTTGAGCATTAGTTCACTATCATGTAAAAAAAAAAAACATGCATCTGGTAACTTTAACACTCATTAGCACTTGTCTTCTTTTGGGATTGGAATATAAACTGACCTTTCCCAATCCAGTGGCTGCCACTGAGTTTTCTAAATTTGCTGTCAAATTCCAAGCAATACTGTTACAGTATCAGTTTGTAGAATTAAAAAAAAAAAAAATCAGTAGAAATACTGTCACTTCCTGTATCTTGAAATTCTGTCACTTCCTGCATCTTTATTATCAGCAAGGATTTCTAAAGTCCATTTAACTTCACTCTTCAGGATGTATGGATCTTCATTAGAGAACACACTTTGATGCTGTCATCGGTGCATGCTATGCTCAGTGTAATTTGAATCAAGAGAAATTCCAAATGATGCATTGGTGAGATTCAATAACATACTTGTTTTTAGCAGTCTGTACCTGGAATGATTAAGCAATATGACAAAAAAGAAGGTATAGGTCTTAGAAAATACACTAAATAACAAGCCATGAAGAAGAAATGTCGGAACTTAGTCTGACTCAGTGTTGTTACGGCCCTATCAAAGGATATGCAAAGTAGAGGTCGGAACTTAGTCTGACTCACAGTGTTGTTACGGCCCTATCAATGGATATGCAAAGTAGATAATACCATTTTTTTTATAACTGCTTCCTTTTTTTGAAACTGTGACAGACTGAACTGCGGTGGCACAGCATGGACTGGCCATTATGTACAGTCCGGAGAACTGTACAAATGCAACATTTAAAAATATAAACAGGGGAAGTACAAGCAGATCTACAGTGGTCCCTTACTTATAAGGACATAAGACAGTACTGCCGTTATGCACAAATATGCCGTGTCGTGAAGCACATATGAGGAGAAATACAATACACTACATTAAAATCCATGTCCACCTGTGTGTTGAATGCTTTATTGAGTATTATGTCCACAGCATCTCAGGTACTCCTTGGTTAGGCCATTTGTTACAACAAAGTCTTTGAGCCAGTATTCATCATACTGCTGTATCTGCTGTAGAATCCAGTCATGTCTCCTGTCACGAACTGGCTAATAACACCATGGGAAGTGAGTTACTGTGTCCTAAACAAATGATTCATCATATTATGTATTTTGTACTGGACAACTAAACTCATTTGAATGACCTTCCCTGCATTATACCGAATGCCAACAAAGTACAAATTAAACACACACACACACACACACACACACACACACACACACACACACACACACACACACACACACACACACACACACACAAATCAAAACCCCCAACAATGCCATCTACTCTATTGAAGAGTCACTAAAACTATTTTATATGAGGGTGGTTTTGCCCCTCATCCTCAATGCATTGACAATGTCCCCACTCTCCCCATCACTTATATATGCTTTCTCTATGGTTGTACAACCAATACACAATTAAAGTTACTCTTCAAAACTAATGCTGCAGTTGACATCATATAAACTTGGCTATAGCATTCTGTGATCAATATGACTTGCAGTGGGACTTTCTAAGATGGTTGCACACTAATCAACAGCTTAATTTCAGCTCTTCCAGTATGAAAAAGAAACTGATAGATAACAGCCAGTAATTCGGACAGTTTTATTAAAATTCATTAACTGGATAGTAAATACACTGCCTGGATGCCAGCAAAGAAGAATGAAAATCAGCTAGAAAAGGTAAAGAGGGAAAAAACTCACCGGAAAGAATCCTGGAGCTGTTCAGACATAAGCAGTTCAAGCTCTACCTTTGGTACAAGAGATGGCTTCCAGTAATTTAGAGTTAAAATTCATCAACTATGCTCAGAGCTGATTAAAATAAATGAAACATTGAAGGAGTACATCAACTCAAATAACAAAATGCTGGAAAAAATGGAAGAAGCTTTAAACAGCTATTCAGATGAGCTAATAAAAGTGCAAAGAAATCAGAGGATGAAATGACGACAATGCTAGCTGAGTATGTGACTGTTTAGAATAGCTGTTTCAAAAAAATAGTAGAGTCAGAGGACATAACATGTAGAGAAAATGAGATTTTCTGTTGTACCAAAGAAACTGGAAGGGACAGACTGCATTAAAGTTAAGAAAGCATAAATAAATAAATGGAATGGTATTACAAAGCAGAATTTGTTAACTGAAAATGCACATCTTGTGTATACTGCAAATCTGGCAATGAGAAAGAAGCCAAGACATGTATTAGTAAAGATGCAATCATACCAGCAGCAATACTTGATACTGACAAAACTGTAGCTGAAAGGCAAAGCATTAGGAATTGGAGACAGTAAAGTGTTTATGGAAAATGATTATTCACTTTCCACAAGGCAGAAGAGAAGGAAATTTATCCCAGAAATCAGAGGGTGTCTAGAGGCAGGTATGAGATTCAAGCTGCTGTATCCCACTGCCTCTAGAATATTTTTTTCTTGGATCATCAGTCATTTTTTGGTGTAGAACAGGCTAAGGAGGAAATAAAGTTTGTTCAACAAAAAGTGAGCCATCATGCAGAGGGGAACTCTGCTTTTCATTCTTCTGATAATAAAGCTCGTAAAGAGACTTTGCCAGTGAAACCTTTTCCAATGTTCCCAAGAAGAATGCTTGACAGAAAAGAAAAGCACAGAAATTGACCAGAATAAATGGGAGTGCCTTAAGACTTGAACCAGATTCTGGGGTTGGGAGATCGAGATAAAGATGAGCATCAACAGGAAGAAGGCCAACAACACTTAAATTAGTGAATAAATGTGAGACTATAAAGCAGCAATCAGATTTGTGAAATACGGCTTTGTAAGAAAAAGTGGCTGAAAAAGATTTGATTTTGATTATCTTTGTTAAACTTGTGGGGGTACTGAAAGGCATTTATCCAACTTCATGTTATTAATGTTTGGAATGACAATATAAAGAAAAAAAGAAAAAGTAACTATAATTAAAACATTTTTTGTTCTCCACAGTGTTTGTATAAAGCACGTCATGATACAAATTGCATGTTAAATAGTAAATCATTTTTTCAGTGATTGCTGTATGTGATAAAGACACTAAAGTAAACAAGTACTTATTTGTCTTTTTTACTTTTAAGAAATGTAGGCATTACAAATTAAAAAGAGAATAAAGGCTGGATAAAAGCACACAGTTGTTAATAGGCTGCAATATTGGCCTGTGTGGGTGATGGCAGGGTGTAAAAGTGCAATGATTATAATATATGGGGAGTCAAAATGTTTTCTTTAACTTTTGCATAGGTGAATATCTGGAATAATGCCCGTTTCTTAATACAATAACATTTTTGAGTTAGTAAGTTGGCTTTTTTATAAATAAGAGACCGCAGAGTAATTAATAGTTTTCATTTAGCAAACAAATGTTCAGTGTGAGTTGAGAAAAGTCTACAGCTAGGTGCAGCTGTACATTCTGTTATGTTTTCATAGAAACAAGCTGACTATAGGTGAAGGCAATACATCTCCAGAGGTCTGAACATTGTTTACTTAAACATAAAATTAAAACATACATGGGCAAGCAGCTTAGTAGAAAATAACAATTGAAATTATTGGGAGTGAATAAGAGAGTGCAGTTTTTTCTGGTCCCTAAATACTTGAGTGAATTTACTAGGATAGTTCATAATTTAGTTTTATTTAAAGATAGCCAGTGCACTTTTTCTAAGGCTAAAAGTTAATATTTTTACATCTGGAAGGGAATTAAGATAAGACAGGAACAGTCAGCAATTAGTGTAAGTAGGAGCACAGACTGTAACATGCGTCTTAGCATGCACACTCTTAATTTTAGGTTAGGTAAGGCCTATGCAACCAGCTGTCAATTTGAGAAAATAGTTCCTGATATGAGGGTTAAACTTCATTATTTGAATGATGTACATAGTTTCGTATGTTTAGTTTTAGTTAATAGGTTCTGGGGGTGGGTTTGTTTTTTTGTGGGTTCTCGTTAAAACAAAAAGTATTTTAAAATGTGACATAAGTTCAAATGGAGATACCTAGAAACAACTGTATAAAGAAGCAACCTGCCAAACATTAGTGGGTGCATGTAACACAAAAGCTGGAACTAGACATTTAAAAAAACTGGGACATATATTAGGTGGGGATAATTCTTATAATCAAGGCTACACTATTAGCATTATTTTTCAAAGTTAATGGCTGTACAGATATAGATAAAAAACTTGAGTACTGAATCACATTCAGAAATGCATTTGCAAAGAAGTGAATATGTGAATTAGATAAAGAAAAGATTTTGGGACAGATATTCAGAAGTATATCAGGGACAAAGGAAAAGGGGAGTATTTATATCAATTGCTAGAGGAGTTCCAATAGTGATAGTAGAGGGAAAGGTAATAATGGTAGATTTGTGGTAGCAGGATGTTAACATCAAGAGAGGAGGGTTACACTGGCATGTATTTATATTCCACCTAAAACTGCTATTATGAAGCTTAAGAAAGTTTTGGTCAAAATAATCAGCTTTCATTGCAAAATATTTCTTATAGGTGGGGAATGGATTTGCAATAGTGAAGATGTATCTGGGGGACCCAGAAGGGAAAATACAACAAAAGAAAGTAGTTTTCCGAAGAAATTTGTGAAAATATTTGGTACAAGACATGAATTCAGTAGTAGAGAATTTACATATTATGTCCCAAGGTTCAGTAACTGGGCTAGAGTTGTTGTACCTTTCGGCTTTTCCCGGGTAGAGGTTGCCACAGCGGAACTCAGGTCCGCTAATGATTGGCAGTAGATTTTTATGTGCCGAGTTGCCAGCCCTGATGCACAACCTTTATCAAAGGTACGCCCATTCACGCATGTCTCCACACAGAAGACGCTTTCGCTGAGAATAGAACAGGACAATGTCTTACTGTGAGGTGACAACGCTACTGCAGCACCACCACCGCAGTTAGAGTAACTGGGCTAGAGTACACAGAAATTATATTTTACAGGAACATGTGCATTTAACTGGGCTAGAGTACACAGAAATTATATCTTACAGGAACATGTTCATTTAATTTAAAGTTTTGATACACATCCAATAACTATTTCATATAATGCGCTAATAACAACTAAGATAAAAATGTGAGTAATTAAGTAAAAATGAGACACTGGCACTTAACCACCTAACTGTTAAAATTTAAGAATTGGATGGTGGAAAATATTCAAAGGTTATTAGGGAAGACAGAAATTTCTTTATAAGTTAAATGTAGTGAGTGAGATAAAATGAAAGCAAAGTTTAAAAACAGGGTAGAAATAAAAGAAAAGGGGATATGATTATGAAGCAACAATAATTATTTAGAGAGACTGACAAAACGTTAAAGTATTGCACAATAAGAACTAGAAGAGGTGCAGCTGCCGAGTGCTAAAGAGAAAATATGGGAATATCTGGATAATATGCATGAGTTTAGAAAGACAGCTGTTAAGCCAGTGATTTTTAATAATAACTCCAGAGTGCAAAACCTTTTAGCACAATGACTTAGGCAATAGAAAGTAGAAAGGGTTGTTACCAAAATTAGGGAGTTTATAGCAACAAAAATAACCAGACGTCTTGTAGCGGTAGTACAGATATTTTGAACATTTTATTAAAATTTGTATAAAGCAGAGACATTTCCAAATCAAGAGAAAACACACCTGGAAATATTTATGGAAGACTAACGTATGGCAAGGTTCAATGTATATGAGGCTCAATAAATAGCAGTTTTTATAGGAGGAGATGAGATAAAAATTGTGATTTATAATCAAACTGCAGGAAAGCCTCTAGAAATAGATGATTTTCCTTTGGAAGTTTGGAAGCTAGGAAGGAAAAAAGTGATAAAAATCCCAAAGGTTTTGTTTAACAGTATTTTAAAAAGATGAGAAGCATCAAGATCCTGAAAGAAAGCTGTGATGGGTATAGTACTTAAGTATGGTAAAGACCCATCAGATGCATCTTCATAAAGGCCCATTTAAATTCCAAACCATGATTATAAGGTAGCACAATAAAATATACTGTAATCCACAGGATGAACGCTCCATTGCACAAACCAGGTATAAACAATAATAGAAGTATCAAGAAAATAGTCACAGTGGAGCGACCATGCAACAATGAGTCTCTGAATCCTTTTAACATATACTATATATTTATTATAAAATACATGAACAAATAAAACGGTGAGCACTTTCGCCTTTAAGCTTCATCAGACCTTAAAACATCAAGGGGAAAAAACACTTCATTTATAAAAATTCAAAAACACAATATCCAATCAAAAAATCAATTCAATTAAAATGCTAATGAGGTCTTAAAAACACAGTATACAATAAAATAAAACCTATAACAAAGTGAACAAACAAAGCAGAAAAAATTACCACATCTTAATATTGAATGAAAAAGGAAAAAAGAAGATACTTATAAATTGTCTAAAAAATATATAAGTATAAATATAAATATAAATATAAATAAAAATGAACATAGACCATTATTTCTGAACCCTTCTTTTCTTTAACAAGGGCTTAATGGATGCCCTCTCATTAAGCCCACTGCCCCTATCTGCTCTAAGAATAATAATCCAGTTCGTTTCACTGTATTCTGTGTGATTACTGATGTCACCTTCCCTAAGGGTGGGTATAATATTCTCAATAACCCTGAATGTAAAGGAATGTGTGTCACCAACATGTATGATGTGTTTGGAGAGTGCATTATGCTCAGATCTTTTCCTAATATTGTACATATGCTCTCTGATCCTGTCACATAGTATCCTATTGGTCTTCCCAACATAAAATGAGTTGCAGGTAATGCATTCTGCTAGGTGGACCACGTTAGAAGTTCTACAATTAGCATTGGCATGAAACACAAAGTCCCTGTGTAGGTCAGGGTGATGAAAAATACTGGAAGTGTTAATCAAGGAGCAAAAATTACATCCACCACATGGTAGGGTAATTCCTACATCACTGTTCATCTTACTATTACTCCTTTCAAGACAAAGTAACCTCTTCAAATTCTTTCTATTTTTATAAAGGAACCTAGGTCTCTCACCTACAATCTCACTAATTTCTGTATCCACTTGTAAAATGGACCAATTCTGAGTGAAAACTTCAACCAACTGTTTATTATCCCCAGTATAAAAGCGGGGGATCCTAATATGGTACTTATTGCCAACAGGGTCATGATCCACCTTCCTCAGGGTCGCACAAGTTGGTCCAAAATGCGGGGCTGCAGAACTCTCTCTCAACCTGTTCAACTCTGACCAGTTCTTACCAATCTCATCATGACTATACCCTCTCTCTAGTAATCTATCTTCTAAGTTCTTAACCTCAGTCTTAAACCCACCAGACGTGGAATTCAACCTAGATGCCCCCATGCCTTGACCTATTATTAAATTCCGAAATACATACCCCGGATGCATACTTGATCTGGATAAAAGTGCATTCCTATAGCATTTTTTGCGAAAAACACCAGTATTAGTAAGTGAATCATGTAACTTCTCCACATAAAGATCTAAAAACTCTATTCATGTATAGGACCAATTAACAGTGAATTTCAAACAACTAGTGAGACCATTCGTCATCTGATGGAACTTGCATAACTCTCCCTGGCTTCCTTGCCATAAGAGAAACAAATCATCGACAAACCATCGATAAAACAACACATTGGTCTGAAATTCTTCTTTGTTAAATAATATAACATTTTCCCAATGTGCCAGGAACATATTGGTGTAACTATTGGCACATGAAGTGCCCATAGCTACGCCATGTCTTTGAATGTACATCTCCCCATTGAAAGTGAAAAGGTTGTTCTCTAGAATAATTTCCAGAAAGTAACAAATAAGATCTATTTGTACTAAAGTAAGTTCACTGTTGACCAAAAGGTACTCATGTACATATTGTAGTCCCAAGTCATTGGGAATCATTGTAAAGAGGGATTGCACATCAAGTGTTACAAAAATCACATTCTTAAAGTCATGAATCCCTTTAACACATTTATACAAATCTATTAAGAACTGTTTGGTATCTTTCAAAACCACTTTGTTCAAATTAATA
Source organism: Protopterus annectens (assembly GCF_019279795.1). NCBI lineage: Eukaryota > Metazoa > Chordata > Ceratodontiformes > Protopteridae > Protopterus > Protopterus annectens. The sequence continues at coordinate 780,552,132 of NC_056732.1, read as the reverse complement.
ACTGGTCTCAAATATCTCTCAACATAATTTGACAAGGGGTCTGTAATCCACCCTCCACCTGCCACTATAGGTCTCATTGGTGGATCATATGGATGTTTGTGCATTTTCGGTAACCCTTGTACTAGAGGTATCAAAGAGTTGGCTCCTTTGAGGAAATTATATGTCTCCTCCGTAATGAGATTTCCAGCAAATACATCATCTAACATGTTCTGAACTGCTGAAATAATCTTATGAACATCAGTGACAGTAATCTTGCTATAATACTTATCATCACACAACATTCCTTCCATAGACTGTATATAATGTGTTCTGTCCATAACAACAATAAGGCCTCCCTTATCTGCTGGCCTTATAATAATTAAAGTATTGTTTTGTAAATCCCTCAATGCTACTCTCTCCCTATAAGTTAAATTGTACTTAAACTTTCTATTAACACTGCTTGTCTGATTGTCATAGAATCTGTATATATTCTGTTCTGTGAGTTTCAGATAGGCTTCTACTAAGTGATGATTATTGGGGACAAAATTACTCAATTTCTTAAAATGCGGGCAGCATGAGTTGCTACCTATAAAGCTGTCCCCCCTAACGGGGTCGCCATACTGCAAACGTAACATAAAATTCCTACAAAAAACTTTCAAATCCAAAATGGTATCAGACATTCTACTTCTACATGTAGGAATAAAATTCAAACCTTTACATAGGACTTCCATCTCCTCAGGGGACAAGTCATAAGAGGAAATATTCAAAATCAATGACTTACTACATTCCCCCACATCTTTTTCAGAGTTTGATTTTGGTTGTATTCCCTTGGTGAAGAACTGGAAAATATGAAAAAATGAAGGACACTAGTATCCAGATAAGCCATATAAAGGAGTAGGATATATATGTATATATATATGGGGAGAAGGCGGACCCAGTAAGAGAACAAGCAGCCAAACAAAGTGGACTAGACATTGATGATATTTGTAGAAATTTGCTCAGGTTCTCATAATTTGGATAACCCTTTAGAGGTCTCCTATCAGATTGGTGAAAAGCGACCTCTCAGGGTGCTTTATGTGAATGATAATATGAAACTGCATCTGACATGCATAGAAAAATCAAAAACAGTTTTACCACAGATTCCCAGGTGTTTATGCCAATCGGTGTCCAAACCTTATCAGTTTCTATATCACAATCCCCACTGTTAAGACACTCTGACATTTACCACTGCCACTTTTGCTGTCACTGTTTGTCTTGACCAAAATGAAGAACAGTGGCCGTAATAATAAGGCTGCTCACACTTCTTCAATAAAGTCTTTGCTTGAATGTGAATAAACCTCTTAAAGCAGGAAGTCATTTCAACATCAGTACAGTCTATTTATGGACTTGGCCTGGGTACTGAACAACAACAGTAACAACAACAACAACAGCAGAATTCTACCTTGTTTGTAATGCAAAATAATTTGTTTTCCCTAACATTTAAGAGTGGAGTTATTGCAGTGTATTTTTCCTGGGTGACAGTCTGCTTAAACTCAGTCCACATAAGTGTAACAATGCATTTGCAGTCTATGGAAATTTAAATGAAAAATCCTTTTGAAAGGCTTGAATTTTAACTTAACATGCAGTATTCTAACCAGTAATTCCAGCCTGTGATGGCCAGCTGTCTAACTAAAATGCATAAAACACACATGCTTGCTAATGCATACACACACATACACACACACACACACACACACACACACACACACACACACACACACACACACACACACAGAATATTGTCCAATTTGAAATGAAAGAGCCCAAGGGTGTTTCCCTTACTCAAATGAGAATTTGTTTTAATAAAACTTGTAGTATGAATACAGTTTGGATGGTTACATAAGCACAATATACATATATATTTTTTTTCTTTTGCCAAACAAACACAATGTTATTTTATAGTGACAATATGTTTTAAAATATGCACTGAAAGCATGGCTCCCTACAGTATTTAAGATTTAGCAAGAACATGACAAAACTTGGCACTAACAAAGTAGGTTTCTTGGTCTTTATCCATTTTCATAATTACAATTAGTACACAGTTTATAAAATAAAGTATAGATTGTTTCTAAGACTTAGTATTATAGGTTCATAGGTTCATAGGTTCATACTAGGCTATCTGCCCGAGGGCATTTACAAGCCTAGCCCTTCGTTTTGTGGCTTACGCCACCCCTTTAGTATGGGGAACTATACCCATTATTTTGCTGTGCCTCTGTCGAGCAGTGACACTGAGGTAATCCCTGGGGTATATCTGCGATCTCCCATCCATTGGTCAAGATTTCTCTTGAACAAGGCCAGCGAGGTGCTCTGCCTCACATGTACCGGGATTTTGTTCCACAGCATAGGGAGTCTTTGGGTGATGAATCTATCCCTCCAGCACGTCCTATTAATAGCCGTGTCAAGGTTTAAGTCTCCCGCCTTGTGGCTCTGATGGATCTAGATTTTTGAGGTGAAGCATATTCATCAAATCTGGGTTTGACATGGCCTTGTATGTTAGGCAAAGGTCACCTCTGAGCAGTGTGCGACTGAATAGAGCTGGAGTTCTTTCAGTCGGGCAGCATAGGACAGATTTTGAGACCCTTTATCCTTTTGGTGAGGAACTTTTGTGGCCTCTCCAGCTGCTGCAAGTGTCGGGTCAGATACATTCGAATGGGGCATTGTACTCAATCATTGGTCTGATGAGTGATGAGTAAAGGGAGACTATGACCTCCCTTGATCTAGATGAGAATCCCTTCATGATAAGGTGGGCAATGTAGAAGGTCTTCCTAACTACTTTAGCTACATGGGTGTCGAATGACAGACTACTATCAACCTGGGTCCCCAGGTCCCTGATAACTTCTTCTGTGCTCAGTGGATTGCCACCTATTTGGTAGCTAGGGGTAACCTTGTTTTTCCCGAAGGGTATGACTATGCATTTTTGGCATTTAACTTTAGGCCGTGGCTCTGGCACCAGTTATCCATTTCTGTGAGACCCTTCTGAAGGATATCTGTGTCAGATGTGTTTTCTACTATGGCCCAGTTTGCAGTCATCTGCAAACTTTGTCAGCCATAACCCTCCTGTGTTTGCTTGTACTTGGAAAAGTAGATGCCAAACAAGAGTGGGCCCAGGACTGAGCCCTGTGGGACACCACTTGTGACAGGCTTTGAGTCTGACATGGCGCCAGCAGCTCTGACCCTGTGGGTTCTGTCACTCAGCCAGTTTGCAACCCATCTTGTGATGTATGGGTTGACATTTAAGCTGATGAGTTTTTCAATGATACCCGAATGGGGTATTGTATCAAGGCCTTAGCCAGATCGAGGTAGGCTGTATGGACTGCCTTTCCCTCATTAATGGCTTTGGTGACTGTTTCGAAAAAGTCAACCAAGTTTAAAAGGCATGATCTGCCTTTGACAAAGCCAAACTGGGTTGGATCCAAAGTCTGCAAATTCCCTATGTCTTTATTTATGAGGTCCATTATGATCCTCTCCATGGCTTTGCAGATAAGGCTTGTCAAGCTAATGGGCCGGTAATTTCCAGGGTCGGTGGAGGCACCGCCTTTGTGAAGTGGTACCACAGTTGCAGTGCGCCACTCCCTGGGTACGTATCCAGAGGTAAGACTTTGATTAAACAGCTGTCCTAGCTGTGGGTTTAATTCATTACATTTATATGTTTTTACTACTTAACTCCTGTTTCAGTTTTATAGGTTCATAGGTTGGTACTAGGCTATCGGCCCTAGCCATAACATTTCCTGGATATTTCTTCTCACAATATTTACTTCCCGGGACCCCTATCTAGCAGGGCGACAATCCCCGGGGTGAATTTTCTATCTCCCATCCAATCATCAAGGTTCCTTTTGAAGAGGGCCAAGGAGGCGCTCTGCTGCATGTATGGGCAGTCTATTTCAGAGTATGGGGAGTCTCTGGGTCAGGAACCTATCCCTCCAGCATGTTTTGTTTATTGTGATGACAAGGTTTAGATCCCTGGAGCATGTGGCTCTGAGGGATTTGGATTTCTTTGAACATGTCCAGCAGCTCAGGGTTTGACATGGCCTTGTATGTTAAGCAGAAATCACCTCTGAGTAGACGATATGTGACAGAGTATAGCTGGAGTTTTTTTAGACGGCCAGCATAGGGCATCTGCTTTAAGCCTGTGATTCTTTTAGTGAGGTATTTCTGCGGCCTTTCCAGCTGTTGCAGATGTCTTGTGATTTACATACCAAATGGGGCATTATACTCTATAATGGGTCTAATGAGGGATGAGTACAGTGGCACATTGACCTCATTTTTTTCTGGATGAAAAGCCCTTAGTAATATATATATATATATATATATATATATATATATATATATATATATATATATATATATATATATATAAAATTTTTACTGAAATTGTAAACTATCATATAACAAATTGTAATATAGAACATTACCAGGATTCAACAAAACCTACACTAATGTTTAGTGTACATTGTTGTGAGTGAACAGACAACACAAGCATAACTCACACTTTCTTCCTCATAATTTTAATTTTACTACTAATTTTCTTGCAGCTTTAAATGTTGATGGGATTCATAAAGGCTGTAACGGTAGCCTACATGTACACTTAGTGTAACTTTTCTGAGTCACTAGAAAGTTCAAAAAATGTGGTAGGGATGCTCTTGGATACATATCATGTACACATAGTGTTCACTTAGTGTAGGCATTATTGAATCCAGCCCCATATCTAATCCAGCAGTAATATCAATGCTTCTGTAATAGCTGTCTGGGCATCCTTTCACATCCTAGTGATGCAGTACCTTAATGAAGTTCAAAGACAGCCAGTCGGTGCTTCTAAATATACTTATATAAAGGTGCATTAAATAGTAATAGTTATTTGTTTAGTCAAAAGATTTCAAAATTAACTATCTTCATGAAGTTATAACCAGCATTCTAGTTGTAACAGGCATTCAAAAATATATGGGCTATGTTCTAATAAGATGAAGTTATCATCTCAAAGAGAAGTTGATCTACTGCTGGATTTACTGTGGAAACATAACAAAAAATAAACAATTGAACCCTCAATGAATGTATTGTCCAAATGTTGATGCTGCTGTACACATATCCTTAAATATAAGGGATCAGCCATAGGAAATGTCTGCCACACAGTGTTCTTTTACATCATTCCCATATTTAGTAGCAGGGATGCTAAAACAGTTTGTAAGCAGGGTGTAAACAACGGCTATACAAACATTTCAGGCATACGGCTATGCAGATTTTAATAATAAAAATGGTCAGTTTGGAAATCTCACAGTTAAAGCCGAAGATTAAGGCTATGAACTGTTAATAAGCTACTTCTTGTAGTCCAAAGTTAGATTCCCTCAGCCTTCATTTGCCAACTTTGTGTCTCGGCAAGCTCCTCAAACTGACAGTGTTCCTTGTTCACTGCTAAAGGGATGTATGTGCCCAGTGGGCTTACTTCAACACATTTAAAAAAAATGGATTTTTTATTTTGTTAGGACTGAATGTTTTTTGTGATTGGAAATTACTTTATGGGAAAAAAAAACATATTACTAATTCTGAGACTCTAGACGATATTTCTATCTAACCTGTTTAAATGTAAGCAGACCAGTTGAATCTAAGCAATTACACCAGGATCTTTTGTTCTGATGACCACCATATCCAAATTAGGAATCTGAGAAGAAAAGACCCAACATATGGTATCTTTAACAGAGACAAGGAAAAGGGCTAATATATTATATATGAAGAACCTGCCTCATTATATGTTGCTTTTGTAGATTATTTACATGTCTTGTTTGAATTTAGACAGTTTAAGAAAATAAAGCTCCATTAAGTACGATGAGAAAATAAGACATATTATTAACAGGAAAGCTACATCATTGTGGAAGCAAATTCAGAACTTTTTTTATAGAAAGGCAGGTTTCAAGAAAACCTATATGTGCAAAACATTATAAATTCATACATCCTAGGCATAGTTGTTTGTGAAGAATTTAAAAAAAGTTCCATACAGAATATCAACCTTCATTATCAAATTGTGCTATCATCAACAGAGCAGTCCATGTATGGCAGACATAGTTGTAATAGTTGTAAGTCTGTAAGCAAATTTTAGAATATATATATCATATTCTGCTTTATGACCTATTTTATATTGCTAATTTAGGCTAGTCAAGCCATGTGCAAATTAATTTAGATTTAAAAGCACTATACATTATAACAGCATAAGTTTTACAAACAGATTTCAAGAATCAATAAGGTCCATACCATCAGTTTTGCATTTAACCAGAATACAGTGATCATTGCAGTAAGATATTTCTGCCCAGCGACAGATATTTTAGGATACTAAATTAGTAGAAAAAAGGTTGAAGGGGTAATTAGAGAGAAGGGAATTCTAAATGCCAGTGCTGTAGTTTTGCAGAAATATAAGGTGTAAAAATGACTGTTATCTAGCTTGTTTGATATAGCTAAAAAGATTAGGTAGGGAATATTAACTTAAGAGATTGTCTTCTTTCAAGTCAAATTTGTTTTTATGGAGAAAAAAAGTAACAAATACCTAACACTAGAGGCACTTTTGCATAACATGTACCGACAAGTAAAATGTGGTTATTTTGAACTACTGAATAATAATGAATTTTAAGAACAACATCAAAACTTTTTTGAAGAAGGGCCAATGTAAGCACAGGGTATAATACTGAATGCTTCATCCAGTTTATCATAACATTCGATCAAGTGAGATTTATAAGCGATTATAAAGAACCAGCGAAATGTAAATAAAAGTTCTGCTTCAGTTTGACAGAAAGACCATTAAAATTTCAAACAGTTTCCATACATTTTTTCAGTCTGTTAATGTTATCTTAAATGTTCTGGAAATCTTGTGAACATCTTTGTACTTTAACATATAGGAAGAAAATGTTGACACAGAAAGCTCTTTCAGTGAAGTCCCTTGAGTTTTACTGTAAAATTTAACTAAGATAATACAGATAGTAATTAACAGAAATTATACAATGACTATCCATTAATATTCAAACATGAGCATTCTGATTGGCCAGCCCAACCAGCGTGGCCATTGTAAATCCAAGAATATCCTAACGGAAAAAGGTCCAGTCACCCGAACTTTTTCCCATAAGTATACCTCCTATTTTTTTTTTACTTTTCGTTCTTTTTTTTTTTTGCACAAAAAAAGACAACAGAAGACCAGAAATGAATGAGGGAGGTGGCACAGACAAAAATAAGAGGATAATCAGGTACATTCTGCAAAACTAAAGAAACTTACCTGATTATCCTTTTATTTTGTCTGTCCTGGCTCTCCCGAATGTAAACATTTCTTTTTTTTTTTTTTTTTTTTTTTTATTTTCAATTTAAAAAAAAAAGCAACAGAGATCTTCCTTTTTCTGTTGCTCCCTCTGCACAGCACTGATGTACTGCATAAGCATGGGGACACAAGTCCCATACGCATGCATAGTACATCAGAAAAAGCCCCAGGATATCATAACAATGCGGTAGAACAGAGGTCTTATACAAAGACATTATTTAAGAAAAGTAAGTATTTTTTTGATTAAATAATGTCATTGTATAATAGCAATAACTGACTCTGTGGTTGTGGTATATTGAAATTTACCCACAGTTGGCTTTATTTAATCACTCAGGCTTTGCCCTCATGATTAAACCACACCAACCATAGGTTAATCTTCAATATACCACACCGATGTCATCGGTTATTGCTTAAATAACTTGCTTGTTTTATCTAGTTAACATTTAAAGTTACCTGCTGTCAGGACAGATAATTTTAAATACTGACCACAGATTTTTAAAAAGTAGGCAAAACCAAAATATGTGGAGAAAATCTGCATTATCATCTCCAAATGTATTACAATATGGAATTTAATTATAATACAATGATTTTGATTTAGTTTTTAAATTCAAAATCTTCCAAATGCCATATTGCTGATGGCTATCACATTGCAATACATTTTTCTACTATTCTTATCACTCATTTGCTATACTTTGGATTCATAGATCATTACTTGACTTAAACAGTTTTTAGCATCTTTAGAGATCTTGTTTGTTTGACCATCTTCCTTCACTCCACTATTAACTTCAAACCTCAGTACTTTTGTTGGAAGTACAAAGATAACTTTACTAGACTTTCCTCTGCTTCAATCTTTCCCATGGCAGATGTTTTGTCAAATCCTATTAATCTGCTTTTGAAATATATAATTATTACTCATCTAAATTATACAAATATTAATGCTGTCTAGGCCACACTAAAATTAATAACTAACAATAAGTTGTTTGACAGGGTTAGAGTCAATATTTTTATTTTCTTTGAGTAAAACAAATACTTCTATCTTCAAAACAATTTCCTGTATCTTAGAAATTAATTTTTAGTCGTTATATTTTAATAGATTTGGATGATATTTTTTTTATGTGTGGTATTAAATCAAAATAATGTATTAATTTAGAAGAATAAATAATATAATAAACATGAACATGACAGAGAGTTATATAATACCATCATTTTACTTCAGATCCAGTTGGAGATGACATGATTTTTTTTAAGATCCTACTGATCATCAGTTTCTGTGTAACTTACCATAATTGAGAAGTTAGATTATAATGCAATATAGAACCCACTTTGGCAAAGGAAGAGTTACCAAAGCAATCCCTTGATCTTGCACACTGTGTAAGATACAGAGACTCTGAAATAAGACTGCTATATGGATTATACGATACTATACAGAGATTTGTTGGATCGAGTTTCTCAATTACTGCAAAACTAAGTGAGCATTTCTTAAATGAACTCTGATTTGATGTTGGCCTACTACTAATTAGTGCACTGATGAATTATGTTTCAATTTAAATATAGTTATTCTTGCCCTCGCTTGCTAAATTTTAAATGACTGAACAGATTATAGATTAGTGGGAGCAATGAAGGCATTTGGTAGGCAGTTATGATGTATGATTTTTCAAAAAGAATCTTCTCTTTGCATAGTATAGCTGGTTCCCGATTAATATTTAATGCCAAAATTTTAATATATTTAGTTAATAATCTACTGCAACACCCTGGAGTTTAATTGCACTGGTCACTTCATGGAGGCATTTTAATTTTGTAAAAAGTTGAAGGTCAGCGACACCATGGTGATTTATGCTGCTGGATATGAATGGTGTGGCTATGTTTCTGTTAGTGCCGAGAACAAGAAAGACTACATTTCTTTATCTAGTCTTGAATCATTTTTCAGCTAATCTGAAGTTGTTCTTTAACTCTTAAGGTTGTGTTTCTCAGGTAAACTAAGTTGGGGTTAATGGTGTAATGCATGACTTTCGTAGTTCTACAGTGAGGTGAAATTTTATTTACAAATTATAATAAAACTCAGATACGAAGAACAAACCCTTGAGGCATATCTGTTTGGATCAGCTGAAATGGAAATACTGCAGCATTTCATTGTACTGTTCATGTTCTATCACTGAAACAGCTTGCAAACGTTCTGATGACGTTTGACATGTCATTGCACTCAAACAGGACAACAATATTTGATGGCCCATAAAACCATTGACAGGTCCTGGATGATGTAGGTCATCATTTTACTTAGGTTAACCTTTCCTCTATTAAACTGCGTGAAGTCAGTAAGTGCTTTTCCATTCTGTGCTCTGGATAGAAATTATGCTAAATGTCAGATAGGAGATATGCAGAAATGAGATGTTGAAAAGCATTATGTTGATACAATTTTCAAAAACTTTTGCTAGGGTGAAGAGGAAAATAATGAGACAGAAATGTGTTGTCAGTAGGGTTCCTGACTTTGTCAGAGGAATTGTAATGGATGACTTCCAAGTGTTGAGGGCATAGGCGCAACTAATGGAATGGTTGACAAAGGTAGCAGCAGAATATGATATTGATTCTGCTGTCAGTTTTAGATATACCGGTAAAAGGCTGTCAGCTAATACTGAGGATGACTGGCATACTGAGGAACTTCTGTGCCAGTGAAATATTGACAGTGAATTACACAGTTTTTTACTATACAGCAAGGGATTGTGTTTATTTTCCTTTTACTGATAGAATCAGACAAATAGGTTAGGATGATTCAGCAACATGTCATCATAATACTGCAGATGATAGCTACTAAACTATTCCTTTGGCAAAAGCAAACACAAACTGCTTAAATGCTTTTCTGAAGTGCTAAGCAGGTAGAATATCTGGGACATATACAGGCATGTTTACATTAAATGTTGTCCCCTGGACACATATATGGATGCATGCATGCATTCTGTTTTGCTCTTTCATTGTTTTTATCTTGTGCAATGATGTCATCCTCAGTCAAGTAGAGGGAATATTTTACTATAAATCAGTGTAAGAAAATTAAATGTATTAAACAAATAAATAAATAAAATAAAAAAAATATTGACTGGGATTCAGGAGCTTCTACCATGTCTCTTTAAGTGTGCTTACATCACAAGCAGTGACAAGTAGGGTGTGTTTGTGTGTGTGTGTGTGTGTGTGTGTGTGTGTGTGTGTGTGTGTCTGTGTGTCTGTGTGTGTCTGTGTGTGTGTGTGTGTGCGATTCACAAAACAATCTAACACAACAAGGCTGGCTTGAAAACAAGGGTTAGTAGAGCTGTATACTAATGGCTGTATAATGTGCCATGTTGTATGCTAATGAACTAAAAACACATGACAGAATGATTCAGAAATGTATAAATAATGTGCAGCCATGCCTCCCTTGATTTATCATAAATCTGGCTGTATGCTCAAATTCAGACAGAGGAAAACTTAAAAATATATTAGGGATTACCACAACCATTGCAAACTTGGATCTGCAAGATGCTCTAATAGCGCTAATCAAGTGAAAAAAATAAAAAAAAACTGCTGCTGCTAATATTGCTATATGTCACTCACAAAGGCATAGAGTATTCAGACCATTATTAACATATTATGGTCTCTATGAAATAAACAATGGACCACTACAGTAGACAGGAATACCATACAAAAAATGGTGGAAATGTGTGACCGTTGTCTGCAGCTATGTTCATAGGTTCATAGATTCATAGGATGATACTAGGCTATTTGCCCGGAGGCCCTTATAAGCCTAGCCAAGAATTTTTCTCATGTTCCCTCAAAGTCAGCACCTGTTTCCTCTGTCCATCAGGGACAAAAGGTGGGATCCCAGGGGTACATTTTCTCTTTCTCATTTAGTCATCCAGGTTCCTCTTAAAGAGGGCTAGAGAAGTACTCTGCTTGACATGGAGAGGGAGTCTATTCCACAGATGGGGTAGTCTTTGGGACAGCAATCTATCCCACCAACAAGTTCTATTAATGTCACAGACTAGTTTAAAGCATTGTGTGCAGGTTGTATGAGTGGAACTTGTCTTATCGATATGTAGCAACTCCATCAAGGCTGGGCCTGAAATGGCCTTGTATGCCAATCACAGGTCACCTCTGAGCAGTCTGTATGAGACTGAGTAGAGGGGACAGGGCGTTTAGCCTATCTGTATAAGATAGGTGTTTGAGACCCTAGATTTTCCTGGTCAGGAACCTCTGTGGTCTCTCCAACTGCTGCATATCCTTGGCAAGGTACATGCCAAAGGGGACATTGTACTCAATAATGGGTCTGATAAGGGAGGGGTACAGGGATGTTATGACTTCCTTGTTCCTGGACAAAATACTCTTATTTATGAGGTGGGCCATGTAGAAAGCCTTCTGTACAATGTAGGCAACATGATGGTCAAAAGTCAGATTGCTATCATCCTGGGTGCCCAAGTCCATCACAACTGATTGCATGCTTAGTATGTTGTTATTAATATGATAATTAGTGGAGATGACATTTTCCCCAAAGGGAATAATGATGCATTTCTTGACATTCAGTTTGAGGCCATGCTTTTGGCACCAGTCATTAGTTTGGGTAAGTCCCTCTTGGAGGATGTTCACATCACTAAGGGAATTTAAGACAGCACCCAGCTTGCAGTCATCTGCAAACATGGTCAGCCACAGACCACTGTTTTTGGCTGGCACCTCAGAAAAGTATATCTCAAACAGTAGAGGCCCCAAGATCAATCCTTGGGGTACACTGCTCATTACGAGTCTACTACTAGAGATGTCTCCCCCTACTTTGACTGAGTGGGTTCTGTCAGTGAGCCAGTTAGCTACCCATCATTTAACATAGAGGTCGATGTCTAGCTTGGAGAGTTTATCTATTATGTCCGAGTGGGGAATAGTGCCAAAGGCTTTGGCTAGGTCAAGGTAGGTGGTGGGCACCATCTTCCCCTCGTCCATGGCTTTGGTGACTGTTTCAAAGAAGTCAACCAAGTTTCTGAAATCATAAAGTACCTTTTCCAGTAGATACAAAGGTATGTGTGGCCTTATGCATCATACCTACAGAGAGCATTGGGAGTCCTACTGGGGACACAGCATGGGTTTCACTGGTTTCTGCCTCCAGAATACTCCAGGAGTTCCTCAATGCCATGTGGTTTCCACCTACTCCACTGGGAGAGTTCATACTATGTTATACTTCTATGCTATGGCCCATTTCCTTGAAGTACTAGGGGCTATATACTGCATCCACATTAAAATAAGAGCCTCAACTGGTGAACTGAGAAGGAGGTACGTCAACTGCAAAAGGTATCACTCCATCGACTGCCAGATCATCTGTAATGTACATGACATTATTTACAGTATGTGTTCAGGCCACCCAGGCAGTTTTCAGAACTCACACATTCTGCAGATGTGAGACCTGTACCAAAGGTTTGCAAGGGGTGACTTTGCACTGGGACATCTAGCTTCTCAATTCCTGCAAATATACTCGAGAACCTTGGCTCATGACACCATTGTGAAATCCACCCAACCAAACAGAGCAAGCTTACAACCACACCTATGCACAAACTAGAAACATCATAGACCATGTATTTGGGCTGCACATGTCATAGTTCCTCTGCCTGTTTACAGTTGGTGGTGCCCTACAATATGACCCTGCCACCTATGCTAAAATACTTACCACCTGTGCCATTTTGTAAAATATAATAATTAGAAAATAGTTACAGCAGATTGGCCCAGTACAGGGACTGCAATTCCCAGCACCACAGGCAGTTTTAGCTGCCATAGCTGAGGAGTCAGAGAAAGAGTCATTAGGGAATGACCATGCCAGATGGAGGTGGCACAATATGCCACTGTGCTGGTTAAGAAGCAGAAAATTGCACATATTGTTACAATATAATGTACAAAAGAGCTCAGCAAATATGGACAGTAATAGTGATGCAAGGAAACAAATTAGATTGTTCTTACACATGAACTGCCTGGCTACTATAAGGGTCAGACATAGGCAGCCAAATGCCAGGACACTCTTACTAGCCCTGTCTGATCCCTTCCTACTGTAAAATCCCTCTTTCCCTACCACACATGCCCCTTCTCCTCTCCATCTCTAGTCATTCTTATCTGACTTTCTTATAACAACCATTTTTCATGTAATCTAACTCTTCTCAAAGTTGATCTACTTTCTTATCTTTCCAATACTTGTGTAATAATAACTCTGAAGGTTTATAACATTTCTGATATCTGCTTTTACTCCACTGCAAATCCAGAGTTTTTATGTATGGACAGACAGACGGACACAGTTCTTAACATGGTTGTACTAAAACCTTTTGCCTCACAGGACCTGATAAATAAGTTTTTTACTGTCACACTGTTTGTAAATCTTTTCTAGCTAGTTTCACTGTGGAAATTTTCTCCATTTGTTAAACATGTTTGTTTGTTCTGATTTTCTGCCAAGAAGTGTATTATATAACTGATATTGTTTCCCACCCCCACTCTCTATTGATGTCTTGTTCTTATACTTGGTGGCTTTGCAGTTGCCCACCCCTACTGTAGATTTGATCTGGGACAGTCCTCACAGTCTAGTGTCATTAGCTCATTCTACCTAATACAGAGAGAACATTTAAGAAGATCAACCCCCTTAGTTTCTTAACCTTGAATTATCTTCTGCTTCTCATTTCTCCCTTTCCATTTTACTAAACAAAAAACTTTGCCAGAATCTCCCTATGTTCTAACTGAGTGTGCTTCTCAGCTGATAAGTAAATTTTTGGCACTTTTTAACTGTTCACAGTTGAATAAAATAATAATTGAATTCAGTTCAGAATACAGTTTGAATAAATTGCATTTATTTAAACTGTATTTGATTTAATACTGCTGCACACTCAAGTGTGCTAGCTTGCACTGCACTTAAATTGTTTTTAGTACTGCTTTAACTGCTTTTCTGAAAAATAAATTATAAGCTTGTTTCCTGCCTTTCCTGTAACTAGTCTAGTCCAGATACAGATTTGCTATATACAGCTGAGCCCTCCAAACCTTTCTTTGTTGGAGGGAAGCCTTCCTGCTTATCATTGGGAGTGGTAAGCACTAGGTAGTCCATCTACCACAAGAGGAGTGGTTTCTGGCCCAGAAATTGTAGTTTATTAGCCGTTTGGGCAGTTTTTTCATCTCTTTCAACTTTCTGGTTTAAAAGCCTGCATTTGTGCTTTTCCCACCTTTAGATTTGCTGTATCCAGGACTGTTTGTAAGCTTCTGAGCCCCCCAAGCCTTTCTGTGTTGGAGGAAAGCATTCTAGCTTATCGGTGGGAGTGGTAAACACTAGGTAGCCTATCTACTACAAGAGGAGTGGTTTCTGGCCCAGAAGTTGTAGTTTATGGGCAGTTTGGGCAGTTTTTCCATCTCTTTCAATTTTCTGGCTAAAAGCCCATGTTTGCACTTGTTTCCCACTTTTCCTATAACTAGTCTAGTCCAGATACATATTTACTGTATCCAGGACTGTTTGTAAGCTTTTGAGTGGTGCCAAAGTCTGCTCTTCAATTTTTCCCTTAGAATCTGCTAGTTATCTCCTCTCCTGCACTTTTACTAGCTTATTGGTCTAGCACTTTACCATACCAGACTTCTTGTAGCAATTATTGTAGCACACAAAAGTGCTACCAGCACTAAACATTCTACAAGGAAACAGCTCCAGTACTTATTATTAATGCCACCCCTCCAGGCATGTCTAAAGGTCAGTTCCCTGTGCTTTCTCCTATTAACCTGGTGAGCTTGGGCATCCTGCAGCAATGTAGCAACTGCCTCATGTACACTAACAACCCTCTCCTCTTATCCCCCAACACTCAGACTTGTGAGAGATGCACTTATATATCCAAATTTGAAGCCACACACTCTCCAACCAAGACCAGAATAGCTGGTGAAGAGGAGAAGGTCAACACTTGCACGACACCACATGGAACACATAGCTCTCCAGAACACACACCAGCACTGCTTTCACAAACCACACACCCACCTTCATGGAGTCTCTCAATAAAAATCTACCCAAACAGCAGAGGTCTCCAAAGCAGAAATGTACTTGACCACCACAACACAACACTAATCACAAGACACATAACACTCCTAAACAGTGTGCCACTCAACCAAAGCCCCAAAGGTAAAATAGCATGCCCAACACACTAGTCATAGGTGACTCAATAGTGAGGCACACTGATGTCCCACTCACTAGGTTGAATAAGGAGAAAGTAGTCAGCTGTCTGTCACGTGCAAGGATCTGACACATAACGCATGCACTCAGGTCCCTCAACAACAGGTACAAATATGACTGTCATTGAACATGTGGGTGTGAATGACCTGAGACATACCTCCCTGGACTTCATGAAAAGAGACATGGAGGAGCTCTCGGATTATGTAGCCCAGGTGGGTATGACCCTTGCCCTGAGCAGCATCTTGCCATCACCCAGAATGATAAAACAGTACAAGCAGAAAATTATTGATTTCAACAGTTGGCTAAGTTTCTGGTGTCATTCTAAGGGGATCCAGTATATGTCTGCCTGGGATGACTTGATTGACAGACCTCAATGCTTTGTCAGAGATGGTCTGCATCTGTCACACCTAGGATTCCGGATACTGGCTAAGGCTCTTGCCACCCCTATAGTGCCTTTTAAGGCGGTGTTCCAAAGACCAAATTCACCGTAACAGCTACAAACAAATGCAATCTGAGGGTCATGTTGCTCAATGCTAGAAGTCTAAATCTCAAAATGCACTCACTCGAAGCACTCCTTAAAATAGAGAACATTGACATTTGTGCCATAACAGACACATGGTTCAAGGCAGCAGAAATCACCCCTGCACTACCAGGCTATAACTCATTCCACACCTTTCAGCCCCAGAACTTGGACTGTAGCTCCAAAGGTGGTGGTGTTTCCATATTCATAAAGGATGTGTACACCTCCAGACTGATAGCCCAACATAATGCATCTGAGATGCTTCAGGTGCAACTAACATTGGGTAAGACAGTGATTCAGGTCGTAGCCTGCTATAGGTCCCCAATCATGTCCCAAGACTCACACTCCACATTCCTAAGCACCTTGAAGAACATTAGGGTCCAATCTAACGCTCTCATACTGGACGACTTCAACTACCCCTCCATTAACTGGGAAAACTACTCATGTACCAATACACTTGCCCAGTGTTTTCCTGGAATTCATTAATTCCAATACCCTGGACCATTTCATTCTTACCCCCCACTAGAGGTAGCAATATCCTTGACCTGGTCATTACTAATATGGGTGACCATTGCTCTACACCAATAGTCAACTCCTCCCTGGTTAGTTGTGACCACAAGCTAATCACCTTGGGAATCCACATCACCCCCACCCCCGCAAACCTAACTAAAATGAAAAACTTCTTCAAAGCTAAATTTGGGCTCCTAAAAACAGAGGTGGCTAACTTCAGGGCACCCATGCAAATGGAGAATAGTTGCATGACCACTGAATCATACACCAATGCACTGTATGAACACGTACACAAATGCATGGATCTCGCCATACCCAATAGAACCAAGACGCTCTCCTCCAGAAAAAAGGAAGCCAATCTGGTGGTCCCCTGCCATAAACAAACTCTACAACAGAAGGAGGAAACTGATGTGGAATAAGGTGAAGTCCCAAGACTGGAAAAACTCTCTTATCAGCCTCAACAAAAAGTTGAGATCCCTCATCAAATCCTCTAAAGCTAGCTATGAAAACAGAATTGTTGCAGATAGTAAATGCAACCACAAAGCCACAAAGCCTGCTATAGTTATGTAAAGAATCTCCACAGCAATACCCAAATTTCCTCTGAGCTACTGCATAATGGTACCTCCTATACTGAGCCAACAGATATTGCCAATATGCTGGCCGACCGATTTGGTGCCAACTTTACCACCCCCCAAAGAACCAGTCGCAATACCAATAGATTGCCAATCACCCAGTATTACTGCTGCACAGGTTAAACCAGCACTGTCCAAGGCCAAGAATACAGCTTCTATGGGACCAGACAATATCCCTTGCTGTATTCTACATGCACTACAGAGTGAAGTGGCACTTCACCTGTGTGCCCTGTTCAGTCACAGCCTCACCTTGGGCTTTGTCCCTACCAAATGGTGCACTGCTACAGTCATCCCTCTCCACAAAGGAGGAGTGACTACAGACTCTTGGAACTATCACCTCATTAGCCTGATGAGTCTGACATGCAAAGCTATGGAATGCATCATCATGGACCTAATAAACAAGGATATAAGGAATATCCAAACTCTGGATCCCACACAGTTTGGTTTTATGAAGGGTAGATCATGTCTGCTCAACTTGGCCAACTTCTTTGACTCAGTCACCAGAGCTGTGGATAAAGGCAAGGTGGTTCATACAGCCTACCTTGATCTGGCCAAGACCATTGATATCATTCCCCACTCAGGAATCATAGAAAAACTTACTAAGCTAGGCATCAACTCCTATATCACTAGGTGGGTTGCAAAATGACTCACAGGTAGAACCCACAGTTTGAAAGTAGCTAACTCCAGGTCAGACTGCGGACCAGTCACGAGTGGACTCCCACAGGGTTTGGTCATGGGTCCTCTCCTGTTTGGTATCTACTTCTCTGAAGTCCAGGCCAACATGAAGGGACTCTGGCTGACAAAGCTCACAGATGATTGCAAGTTAGAAGCTATTATTAACTCCCCAAGTGATGTTGACATCCTAAAGAAAGGCCTCATTGAGACCAATGACTGGTGTCGAACCATGGCCTTAATCTCAATGCCAAAAAATGTATTGTCACCCCTTTGGGTTCTGCAGTCACTAGTCACTGCCAACATTTCAACCAGGAAGTCATTATCTTACTTGACAAGACCAACTAGAGGAAATTACTATTTCAGCCATAAAGTGCTGCTTGGCAAGAGAGGCAGAAGATATGGATAAAATATCCTGCCTAAGATGTGATTTGTTAAGGTTTCATATTGGAATAACATCCACAAAGTCAACAATAAATCAGAATTCATGGCTATTATGCAAAACATTGAATTTAATAGCAGGCAGCCAGAAGCCGTTATACTGAGTCACTATCATGCATGATTGGATGTTCCCTTATATGTATACTCAGCACAATATAATGAATGTAAAATTGATATTGTTATAGGACTCAAATAATGGTTAGCATCTCTGTGCAGTATGTCAGGAATACAAGCAATCTTTATGGTATGAATTAACTAAGAATAACACAGCTACAAAATTTTTAGTTATTCATTTATATGATTATTAACATTTGTTTACCAAAAAACCCTAACTGTATAATTGTATCTATTTTCACTGGAGGCCTGTGGATAAAAACTCCACAAAGATAAGTAAGAAAATAAAAGAAAATACATACACAGGTAAAAAATTGACATCATATTTCAATATATGGTAATGCACAGAATAATATAAATAGTAGTGTACATATAATATGTAGGATAATATGTTCAATGTTCATTGTTGTCAATACAAGTTCAAAGCCTTATAAGGCCTTCAAAGAACTTAGGTTCTTAAGTTCATAGGATGTTACTACGCTATTGATCCAAGGATCTTTACAAACCTAGCTGTTAAATCCCAATATAATACTAAAAATGAAATTTCATTTATGCTCATACTTTTTCTAGCAAGGACTACCCGTGTCCAAGAGAGAAGACAGGGCAATCTCCAACAGAATTAATTAGTACCAGACTAACTGCCCTTGTGGGCTATACCAATTTGAGAATCAAACCTTGTACCTTGGGCCTATAAAGTGAACCCCTTAACCACTATGCCAGCCTCCCACTCTTCCGTTATAATAAACCAGATAAAAACCTCTAGCCCCAACCCAATGATCCTGTTTTTAAATGAAATAATTAATTCTGACTTCCTAATTTTAAAGAAAATATTATTCCACCAGATACTAGACCTCAAAAAATAATGAATTATTCCACACAAATGTCTTACCATTTTTTGTATCAGCCAAATTATTTTTATTCCCAGTATCAAATGAATGATTCATCCTGTTAATTCCAATTATTTCACCAATATTAATATCCCCAAAATATTTATAAAAATAATTCAAACCACACCTAACTATTCTATATATAATAATATATAACAATAAAGTCATTAGACTACTTGTATAACTCAAACCCCTTATTTTAAAAATTGCCCATGTAAAACAGCTTGGAATTATTTGTAATCTATTTCATTGTAAATGATTGTATACACAAGTAGCTCCACAATATTTAATTATGGGCTTAATTAAAGTTTTATAATTAGGCAATAAAACCAACTTATTCTGACTAACAACAGACCTAAAGACATTATTCATTTTAAAACTACCTTTCCTTATAATATTTCTCAATGTGCCTTAAAACATAAAATATCAAGCTTAACTCCCAAGTCTTTTGTAACTTTAACTGTCAGGTTGTGCACAGCATAGGATTACCTTCCCCAAAATGTATTACACTAGTCTTATTTATATTACTTTTCGTATCATTAGATAATGCACACAACAATTTTGTTACACAAATTGATCAGGTATACAGCAAAGAGCAGAGCCAATTTCGTCATCATCATCAATCATCATCCATCAATCATCATCATTGGGAAACTAAACCTGCATACACCAAAGGGAACAACCCCCACACATATCCTCTGTGGGATATCTGATTTAATCTCCTGCTCTTCAGTTATTTAAAACTCTAACCTGAACCTTCATTTCTGCTCAGTCAACCAAATTTTTACCCATCTAGACACTTGACTATTGATGCTGTAATCCTGTAACAATGAAATAACCTTATTACGTGGCATAACATCAAAGTCTTTGAACATATTTAAATTTAAAATGTCTACAAGCCGTCATTCAGTGCATTGCATGAAGAAGGATAACAAGAGAGTAGATTTGATAGACAAGAACTACAGCCAAAAAACATTTTACACATATACCATCATTAAAACCTGATAAATACAATCATGTAGCATTATAACATGTTGGCATGTTATAAGTGCAAGAGTTTATTTCTCACAAATAAAGCAAATGTCAGAGTGGAACATTCAAACAATGGAAAAGGAGGAGGAGAGGAAGGGAAATGACAGAAAAAACAATATTTGTTACAGGTAGTAAGTAGAGTAGATATGTGAGACAAGAGAATAATTATTAATAGCAATATTAAGAGTAAGGGAAATAAGAGAAAGAGTAAGAGAAATAAAAGAGATAGTGAGAAATTGTTAGTTAAAAAAAAAGAAAACCGAAACAGGTGTTCCAGTCTGAGAATACTTTCCTACTATTTATTTTTTTTAATCTGAGACTACTGGAAATTTACAGTATGAACTTTCAAGGAGAAGAACAGTATAGAGGAGAGAGGAACATGGTGTTTGGCATGTGCATATTTATTTATTTTTTCGAAAAGGCCCAACACTGATTGCATTTTTGCCTCCATACTGGACTGTTTGTTAGCTTCTTCACAAGACTGCATGGATTTATGTTTAACCTGGCAAACACCATGGTGACCCTACCTGAAGCTGAAGGTGACCTTCTCCTGGAGGAATTAATGTTATGTCATAGCAGATAAGCTATGGACAGCTGTAGTAAAAGTCGAGATCACTAACGTATGGTTAGCAACTCCCTTGGGGCCATACCTGTTCAGTTTTAGGAGCTCAGATCCATGCATAACCCATTAGATCTCTTGTGCTCAGCCCTTTAACAAATAGTTTGATTAGCTAAGCTCTCCTTTGTCTCTCATCCTCCTTTGAGGGGAGATCTTCACTGCAGCATTTGATGTGCACATCTCAATCAAAAGTTGAGAGTATATTTTTTCGCTGCTAAATTAGTCATCCTACTGGTCCCGCAAAACAAAGCTGCAAATCAAGCTGGGGCACAAACAACACAGAAAGAAACTCTACCATATAACACAGATTGAAAAAATGTAGTGCTATTATTTTATTGACTAAATGATAAAACACTAGGACTCATTAAAATTATTCTTGATTCTGCATTTTGCCAGTAATGTATTCAGATAAAGCTGAGAATTCAATTACGCATCTGAACATGTCTAAACAACTGAGAGGGGTTATTTTGTTTAGAAGAGCACACACACACTGTGCTTGTATTACCACTGTCATTATTGTCAGAGTATATTAAAAGACATAATTTCAAAAGTTACACAGATTTTTATTTTATTTATTTTTATTTAACATTTGTTGACCGGGAATGTCCGACTAGGTTCCACAGAGCCTGTTTTCAGCGGAGGCCCGGGGAGAAATGCTCCAGATGCATGTCTTTGGAATGTGGGAGAAAACTGGAGTACCTGGAGGAAACCCACGCGAACACAGGGAGAACATGCAAACTCCACACAGAGGGCACCCCAGCCGGGAATCAAACCGGAGAACCTCTTGTTGTGCGGTGACAATGTTAACCACTGCACCACTGTGCCGCCCAGACCTCAGGGCTGACACAGACTGCTAAATCACCTGTAGGAGGAGATGTGATATTCGTCAGAGAAAAGTATAAAATGAACATGTAATTTGTGCTGCTTCTGCTATTTGTAATAATTTCACTTTAATTTCATTCAATATGTTGTATAACATCTCATGACATTTAAAAGATCACTTAATTTTGTTTAAAGCAATATTTCATTATGTATTTTTATTTGACTATGTTTAAGGGAGCAGTTTTTACTAAACAGATTTCTTTTAGCAGTAACGTGTGTGCAATGCCTTATTTATTTTTAAGTCTTGACATGAATGGCAGTTTTGGATTAACCTCATACTTTGCCAAAATTTCATTCTGATCATTGTTTGTTATGTACTGATGAAGTAATACGAGTAATAATGCCTGCATTTCTCACAAAATAAAAGTAAGAACAAAGTAAGCTTGCATTTACAGAAATGCAAGAGTGTGCAGTACTCATGAGAAGAAAATCTTTCTAAGATGTAGTATATATAAATGCTGAGAGACATTCTAAAACTGTAAAATCTGCAAAATTTCAAATATAAAAGTATTGAAGGAATTAAAAGTTAGAACCTTAGAGCTTTAAGAAGAAAGAAAAACATAATTCATAACAAGATGGCTAATACAGAACACAGGCCAATATTAATAAATTAAACAAAGCAGTTAGGTTATATAAGAGAGAGAGAAATTAAAAGGATGGAAATTAAGCAATGAGAAGCATTGGTATATAAAGTGTAAAGTAATAATAAAGCCTTTTACTTTTATGTCAATAATGCAAGGATAGGAAGAAGCAGCAAGGGACCAATATTATGGGAAACCATTATGAAGGAAGATAATTAGAAGTTGGTTTAAGAGCTTGGAAGGCATTTGTCCTGTGTAAATAAAGAATGAAATATTCTACTGCTTATGGAGGAAGGCAGAGGCAAGCACCAAAGACATAGTATAGAAGTAAAGCAAATACAGATTAGAAACAAATTAAAGAAATAAGGTAGCAGATACAAGTGATGCCCCATTCCAGTCTGCTAGATTTTCCTGTGTCTGTATTATTTAATGAACCCTAAAGCACAACAGGACAGTGAATGGCTGAAAAAAGGCCATAATAGTTCTATTATATACATAAAGATAAGTTTTTTTTTTTATTTTTGATCTGTTTTTGAATTCATTTTGTCAGCCTATATCTGCTTTACTAAGGTCTTTAAGCCTATTATTAATAATCCCAGAAAATAGTTGCACTATATTTTGCTATTTAAGTAGTCAGAGTGTTGGTATTAAACCCTAGTTTCATTCTTATGTACTGAGTGTGTGCCATGCTAGTTTGAGACTAATGTTTGCATTAAGGCAGTTCTAGGCCAATCAGCTTGGAGAAAAGGGTCTAAGATTTCCAAAGCTGCTGTTTACTGTGGTCTTTGAAATTATTGTTGCAGTGTAATAGCTCCATTACATACAGAAATAATCCTTTTTTTGTTCCTTGATCTGTTTTTAAATTGATTTTAACAGTCTGTCCCTGGGATTCATGAAGCTCGGCACAAGGACGGCATTAGCCTTGCGCCGACCGTGCGGTGTAGAGATGGCGCAGCAGCACCACATGCATATTAATGAAGGCATGCTGCCAAAATGGCCACGTGCATAGGAAATGTGTATGAGTGCAGGGGGCGTGTCCAAGCGCTGCACGGACGCATGAACATGTCGGCTGCATACGCGCAACCTAAAATGCTGACTAGTATAGCCTGCCTCTAATAGTAATCACTCCTGTCAGTGTCCATGGATACTGAAATGTATGCAAAACATACAAGATGTCATTGCGAACACCACAATAAGAAGTAAACACAAAGGCATGTAGCTGAAAATTGAGTCCCCGTCCCTCGAACAAATGATTTAAAACCCCATGCCCGTATTCCATTGTAGTGGTGCTAGTTATGCCAAGTGGAAGCGAAACACATCATGTTAGTGAGCTACCAATTGCCAAGCCTAGTCCAATGGTTTGGGTTACCACCTGTCCTACATTGTGAGGGACAGTCCCCTCTGGGCAGGTGTGTCCATACCAAAATCATAATAAATGTGAAATGTCCTGCGATAGTAGGGCATAATTATGTCCCATATGTTATGTAATTGTCCCATACAGTAGGTATGTCCGTATATAAAATACCTATATGTTACAAGAAACAGAATAAGCAAGTAAACGAAACAGAATAAGCAACTACACTGCCACAACAATAAAAGCTTGTATGTAGGAATGAAACTAAAGTACTATCCTTTGTAATGACCATGGGTATGTGTTGGCCTGTAAACTCAGATGTGTGCCATGAAAATGTCCCATCCAGGTCATATGAAAAGGTGGCAACCCTACCAATGATCAGAGCATTCACCCAATATCTGCCCATTCGCTGTCCAAGTCTTCCTTGTCAGGACGGTGCATAGATGAATGGGTATTACCTGGGTCTACCTACCATGTCACGAAAGATAAGTATTTGTGAGTACCTATGTGCGTGAAGTACAGCATGTGGATGATCTGAAATGTTAGTGTAGACCTCACAACCATATTGGTCCCAGAGATATGTAGTGTACGCAATGTGTTCTGTTGACTGTGCCATGGGCCATCAACTAGAGAAGGGATGAATGTTGTTTGTGGAATATGGGGATGGGGGGTGACGGGTAATGTAATAATTCACCAAGGGGAGACTGGGTTGGATGCAAAACAGGTGAACTGGAGGTCTACGAGGGAGTGGTGGGTGAATCAGGAAGATAACCAAAGAACAAATATACACATCCACAATACAATCCCACAAACATGTGAACATTAAAATGTGCAATACACATGTGCAGAAACGTTACTGGCACATACCCACATAATGGGCTGGCCTGAACTGAGCCATCCAACCCCAACACACCTGGATAAATAATTGTCCACCAAAACCAGCCATACTCGGGCTGCTAGATAGGCGCAGCCATATCTGCACATAGTGACCCCTACCCATATCTAGTAGGCAGTCTCACCGTAGGCAGTCTCAGAATTGCAAACTATGTATCCCTTGCATGTATAACCCTACCTTACAGCCATAAAGCAAAGATGGTCATCGGTCCCCACAATTTTTGGATATCCTTCATGGGATATGTATCTGTTCTAAACATTAGACTTGGTGTCACGACATGAGGTCCAGTCCTGTATACATCTGGACACAAGTTGTATGAGCAGTAGTTGTCTACAAGATTGCTCAGCCTCCAGCCGGTCCTGCAGAACCTATGACCCAGGATTAAACACCTGACAGTGATGCATGTCTCCCACATGCATTATCGGGAATATATACTTTACACATTCGCATAGTGGCAGTCAGATATAGGGTGCTTAAGGCTCTTTAAACCAGATGAAAGTAGGGTTACCATCTGCCCCACCTTGTGAGGGATTAAACACCTGACCGTGATGCACATCTCCCCATGAGCATTATCGGGAATATATACCTTACACATTCACATAGTGGCAGTCGGATATAGGGTGCTTAAGGTGCTGTAAAGCAGACGTAAGTAGGGTTACCACCTGCCCCACCTTGTGAGGGACAGTCCCTTTTTGGGCAGTTGTGCCCAGAACAAATATAATACAATGGCACATGTCCTGTGATTGTAGGAAATATGTCCCATACTTCATGTAACAGTTGCATAAAACAGTTATTTATGTAAAATACTCAAAGTTACAAGAAACAGATTAAGCAAACAACCCGCTACAAGAATAAGCATTCATTTAAGCAAATAAGTAAAGTTCTAACCTTTGCGCTGACCGTGGGTATGTGTCAGCCTGTAAAATCTGATGTGCGTCCTGAAAATGCCCCGCTTTGGCCATATGAAAAGGTGGCAACACGAGACGTAAGTGGGTATGCAAGCATGTATGCGCGACAGTAGGTGGTGGTGATTCAACGGTATGGGAAATGTAAATGAGCATGTAGATGCATATGCATGTGTATGTACAGACCGATACACACACACACACGCGCACACACACACACACACACACACACACACACACACACACACACACACACACACACACACACACACACACACACACACACACACACATATATATATAAATATATGTAGATATGAAGGATGAACATGGTCACAATATAGGAAATCCCTGTAATAGTTAGTGCTGTTATATATCAGGATGGCCATAGGTCAGCACACCTCTGCATCCCCAACTACAGGTAGGACGCTAAAAGTGGAATGAACGATCTCCCCTTGCTAAGTCTGACTTTCATCTAGGTAAAGGACATTCCTAGTCCCCAGTTGGACAAGCCTAAACCCAGAAGACCATATGAACACCCTGACAATCAAACACACGTATGTGCCAGATAGGCTTTGGAGGTCTGAATATCCTCGGAGTGAGTCAACATGCGGCATGTGTCCAGAGCAGTAGGGAATGGCACATGTGTAGTAGTGCATTTTTTTCAACAAGTAAATGGATGCCTGCTGTGTAAGTGAAGTAATGAAGTGTGTGTTTGGGTAACTATGCACCATGGGTATACATATAAATGAGGCAGA